>NC_073303.1:210906733-211206733 GCF_027595985.1 Sorex araneus
TTTTAGTCCCATCACTGCCTCCCAAAGTTCATGTGCTCTCATTGATTTCTCCCTCCTTGCTTTATAAATCATTTACATTCAAGATCTAAGACAAAGTGGTGAATTTGCTACCTGTAAACTTTATATGCGGCTTTGATGTTTTTTATCTTCTTCGGTTATAACGAATCAAGCAAACAAGTTTATTCTTATACGTAAGGCAGCAAGTTGCTGATACAGAAGCAGCGATGGTGGGTTTCTATTCATCCATGTTCCATGATCCCCAATGTTTTCAAGAGTAAAGTCATCCTTAGTCATATTGGGGGCTCTTTCAAGTCAGACAAATCCTTAGTGATTATGATTAATAAAGATGCTCAGACTCAGTTAGAAAATAAAAAGTTTATTGGAAAATAGAAGAGAAAGAAACTGCCCAAAAGGGGGAAACTTAGTATAGGACTAAATTAAGTATGCCTCATTTTGTGGGCTTTTATAGGAAAACTGGGCCTTTGTGTTATCTGAGTTCCAGAATATTCCCCATAATTTCCCAGAGAGGCCTTGTTAATTTAGGGCCTGTTTAGCTAAAATAATATTCCCAGGTGCTGGAGGAATAGCACAGAGGACAGGACTCTTGCTTCCACATAGCTGACTAGATTCATACCCTGGCATCAGCCTGATATAAATCCATGAGTAATTCCTGAGTAAGGAGCCAGGAGTAACCCCTGAGCATCACTGGGTGTGGCCCCAAAACAAAAACAAAAGACAAAACAGCATTAGCATCTTTTATCTTCATTTAGGCTCCTGGAAGCTGTGTTTATTTAACACCTTTTAAGATCTATATTTCTCCAGAAGCACAGGTGTTGTCATGTTATTTTAATTTCTGTGAGCCCAATCTGGGGTAGAATTTATGGTCTTGGGAAATGTTAAGCTTCCCCTTGCTGAGAAAGAGCCCAGGAATTTGCAGGAATGTTTAAGTTGTAGAATCAAGTCAGCTAAAATGGGGCAAGGAGAAAACAGAAGCTTTTTCTCTCATTATCATCTTTAAGTTCTTTATGAAGTTCAGTTCAACACCAATATTCTTTTAAAAGCCTAAGTTTGGGGGAAGTGCATAGAGTGGCTGATGTTTTAACATTATTTTTCTGCAGTGAATCAGAAATGATCATTGTGGTAGCCAACAACTTCAGATGATAAAGCTTGGATTGTAACTAAAATGAAAATGATTTTTTTTTTGACAAAAACAAAAGCTGTTCCCACTGCATAGGTGGGAGAAGTTTAAAAAAAGAGTCATCTTCCCCTGTGGGGTGGAGGTTGTGTGGGGAGAGGGAGGCGTGGGGTGTACAATATTGTGCTGACTCATCTTGCTATGAAAGATCAGATTTAGAGAAGTGCACTTTTTATAGAACACAACTCTCTGGATACTTCTCATTCATCAGAGGTGGTACTTATTTGAAACAGCAAGAATTTGAGACCTGAACTTGAATCACTGATTTATAAAATATAGTCCTATGATTTTGGGCAAGTTATGTGCATCTTTGACTCTTCCTTATTGCAATGAAGCACTGACATCCCGTTGCTCATCGATTTGCTCGAGTGGGCACCAGTAACATGTCCATTGTAAGACTTGTTGTTACTGTTTTTGGCATATCGAATACGCCACAGGTAGCTTGCCAGGCTCTGCTGTGCAGGCGGGATACTCTCAGTAGCTTGCCGGGCTCTTCGAGAGGGATGGAGGAATCAAACCCGGGTTGGCTGTGTGCAAAGCAAATGCCCTACCTGCTGTGCTATCTTTCAGGAATCATTTCTATAGTTCTTCCTTATTATAAAATCAAATTATAGCTCACTGAAGTTTTGTGACTGCTGCAATACAATAGTCATTTGTTTTCATTCACCTTTTTTTTGGTGTGTTTTCTACAGAGAGAAAAATTCATCAAGCTACTGGACCAGTTGCATAACTCACTAAGGATTGATCTGTCAAAGTATAGGGTACGTTCAAATTATTCAGTAAATGCTTAACTACAATTTTGTCACTTCATCTCCAAGTAAAATATAGACACATAAGATTTATATGTACAAATAGAGTCAATTATATATGTCTATATATGTGTATGTATATATACATATGCAAATACAAGTACAATTTGTTATAAAATACAAAGACTTAGTCACAAGTAGTTCAAATGTCTCATGACAATCTCCATAATGACACATTGATTATGTATCAGTTTGTCCTACACATCTTGCTATATTTACTTGCCGCTGGTGGGACGGTGATGCCTATCCAGCTAAATTGCATTCCGCAGGTGGTTTTCCTGGAGGGGAGGAGAAAGCTAGCAGCCTGCATGTGGTGGTCAAAAGCTTCCCTCTCATCCCATATTTGACAGTGAAGAGAATATCTGGGGAAATCTTGGACTGATGACAGACTATATTGAGCACTTGCCTGGCACAGACTTTATGTTTGACCCTGTCACACTTGCTCTGCCTGGTCACCCCCACTGATCTATTTATTGAGAGCTTGGAGCAAGGAGCTACTCTTTGTTTGAAAATAATTTTTTTTTTTTTACTTTTTGGGTAACACCTGGCAGTGCACAGGGGTATTCCTGGTTTTGCACTCAGAAATTACTACTGGCGGTGCTCAGGGGACCATATGGGATGCTGGGAATCGAACCTGGGTTGGCTGCGTGCAAGGCAAACACCCTGCTGTGCTATATCACTCCAGCCCCTGGAAAATAATTTTTAAATATAGCTTAGTTTCTTCAAGCCATCCTCCTTCCCTCACATAAAACAATTTCAGGAGAAGATGTTACTGTCACTGTCATTCCTGTGTTCATCAATTTGCTGGAGTGGGCACCAGTAACGTCTCCATTGTGAGACTTGTTACTGTTTTTGGCATATAGAATACACCACAGGGAGCTTGCCAGGCTCTGCCGTGCGGGCAGGATCCTCTCGGTAGCTTGCCAGCTCTCCGAGAGGGACAGAGGAATCAAACCCAGGTTGGCCGTGTGCAAGGCAAACCCCCTACCCACTGTGCTATCACTCCAGCCCAGGAGAAGATGAGTAGTGAAGAATAAGTTTATTTGAATAATGCTCTTAAGACAGAATGCAGGGGCTGGAGTGATAGCACAGCGGATAGGGTGTTTGCCTTGCACTCAGCCGACCTGGGTTTGAATCCCAGCATCCCATATGGTCCCCTGAGCACCACCAGAAATAATTCCTGAGTGCAGAGCCAGGAGTAACCCCTGTGCATTGCCGGGTGTGACACAAAAAGCAAAAAATAAAAATAAAAAGAGAGAGAATGCCGGCTTCTGCATAGTGGAAGGATCAAGTACACAACTCACATAGATTTGCAGTGAGTTCCCGAGGTGGAGAAAACATCATGAAGAAAATACTCATCAGAGGAAAGGATGCTGGCCATTTCCTCAGAGTGGGGAAAGAGGGACCAAAGTCAGAAAGTCCATACCTCAGGAAGAGCTGAGGGCAAACGCCTGTGAACAATGTACAGACTTCTCAAATTGCTCCTCACCGTCTACTGCAAGGGTCTGCCAAGGAGGAGCCTGGGCATTGATGACCCTTCGATATTCTTAGCATGGCCTCTCTCCCAGCATTGGAGCCTCCCCTCTCAGGGGCCCAGCCATGCTCCTGACCTGGAATTCTTCATCTCAGCAGTTTTCTGCTTTTCCTCAGAGGAATTCTGTGTCTCAGAGGCCTTTATGCCATTGGGCTCTTTTAGGTTCGAGACCACTTTTCCCAACACACAGTACCAGGACTCTTCTATCTCTCTGCTTAAAAGATACATCTATTTTAAATCCATTCTTTGGGTCTGATTTTAAGTTATATCTTAATTGTCACTGTCACTGTCATCCCGTTGCTCATCGACTTGTTCGAGCGGGCACCAGTAACGTCTCTCATTGAGAGACTTATTGTTACTGTTTTTGGCATACCCAATACGCCACGGGTAGCTTGCCAGGCTCTGCCGTGCGGGCTCGATACTCTCGGTAGCTTGCCGGGCTCTCCGAGAGGGGTGAAAGGCGAATGCCCTACCGCTGTGCTATCGCTCCAGCCCATCTTAATTGTATAGTACTAAAATTTGTCACACTATCTCCCATCAAACTTGAACTAGGGAGATACTACAGCAGGCAGGGCTCTTACTTTGCACACAACTAACCCAGGTTTGATCCCTGGTACCACTAATGTTCCTCCTAGCCCCAGAAAGAATGATTGCTGAGCACAGAGGCAGGAGCAAACTTCAAGCACTGAACCTATGGCCCCGAAACCAAGACTAAACACATTTTTCTCAGATTTACTCTTCATTTTGGGGCAAACACTGTGAGAACAAATAGCTACTCTAGACCTTGAAAAATATATGATGGTAAGAAGTGTTCTTGAAGTTGTTACTATGAGAAAATTTCAACGTCAAAACTGGTTCTTCAATCAGACATTTTTTATATAAATAAACAATTCTTTTCCTCAGAATTCTGAACGTTTGCATTTTATAGCATTTCTCACCAAAATGTATTGACAAAAATTTCTGCCAAATGTACCAAATTCTGTGTGTGTGAATGTGTGTGTGTGTGTGTGTGTGTTTGGTTTTAGGGCATACATATACTGGTTGTTTTGGGGTTTATTCCTGGGTCTGTGCTCAGGGATCACTCCTGGCAGGACTCAGGAGTCATATGGAATGCCAGGGATCAAATCTGGGCCGACCATGTGCAAAGCAAATGACCTGCCCAATGTACTATCTCTCCTGCCCAAACCTTTAAAATTCTTAAGTTTGTTTCTGGCTGAAAGTAAACGTGGAACATGTTGAGTTCCCAAAACATTTTGGAAAAAAAAGCAAAGAATTATTCATATTGAGAAAATGATAAAGTTATTCAAATATCGGCTTTCTCCCTTCTTTTAGTAACAAAAATTTCAAACAAGAATAAATTATTTTAATGATGTTATGTATATTTTTATTAACTTGGGAATGATTAGACTCATATGACATTCTAACACTAAGAAACATTGTCAAAATTCTTCACATTCTGTCTTATGGTAAAGTAAAAAAAATCTAGGATTATTTTTAATACTTGGCAGTTCTGACTTTTGCACTGAAACCTGGTTTTATGATGGCTTCCAAGTAGAGTTTAATGTCGATATTTTTCCCACCCCTTTGGTTATCCAGGAAAACTTTCCTGCCAGCAATGCTGAAAGACTCCAAGACCTGAAGTCGACTGTCGACCTGCTAACAAGTATCGCCTTTTTCAGGATGAAGGTACCTTGATTTATCTTTTTCCTTTCTTCAATGGAGCAGCAGAATTGCTCCCTGAAAAAGTCTGGCCTTACTCTTCTTTGATCTCCAATAGTCAGCCCCAGCAACCAAGCTGAGGTGTCTTTGTCTGAACTTAAGGAATCTTCAGATACATATTGTCCTGAACATCGTTAAGATAGTCCGATACATTTGACTTTTAATTTAATTTTAATTAAATTTAATTAAAATTTAATTTAATTCTAGTCTAATTTAATTTTAATTAATTTTTATGGATATTAAAAATACTATCTCATGTGGTTGGGGATCCCGTGAGAGGAGATGCATGCTGAAAGTAGACTAGAGACTGAACACGATGGCCACTCAATACCCCTATCGCAAACCACAACACCCAAAAGGAGAGAGAACAAAATGGAATACCCTGCCACAGAGTTGGGGGGGGGGGGCTGGGGGGACGGGATTGGAAGGTGGGAGGGATACTGGGTTCATTAGTGGTGGAGAATGGGCACTGGTGGAGGGATGGGTTCTCGAACATTGTATGAGGGAAACACAAGCACGAAGATGGGTAAATTTGTAACTGTACCCTCATGGTGATTCACTTATTGAAAAATAAATAAATAAATAAATAAATAAATACCATTTCAGAAATGAAAATTATTACTTAGTTCTAACACAGATATTTTCCTTATTTTTATATTAAAAATATAGTCTAATCTTTTCAATTCACCTCAATTGTGGGAACTTAAATATCCCTCCTTTTCTATATAGGAGTATATTGACCATTTAATACATTAGTATAATTACTTAGTGTCTACCAAAGTACTAAGGCATTTCCTTTTAGTTATATCTCTTTTACTTCAGTGTCAAGCTGTCTGCAATAATTTGACTACATGGCAATAATTTGATTACTTGGCAAGCCATGGACTAGCCTATTTTGCTCTTCAAAAGGTATTTTTATATTTACTGATTAAATTTCTGAGCAAAAAATATAAGAATGCATATTTTTCCATTGTCAATGATATTTTATCAGAAATAGTAGTGTGGCACTCTATCAGTAATTAACAAAAAGAAAGAAAAAATATAGTGTCCAAATGGTCATTTAGATTCTTCAATGTTAATTTAAATTGTGTTGGTTCTCAATTGTGGCTAAATTGGGTGGTTGTGATTGAAAGACTCCATGTCAATTTTTAAAAAATAATTAGTTTTACTTAGCTCATAACTTCTTACCAACTGGCTGCAGCTACTGGACTAATATTTAAAGAATATCAGTGATAATCAAGGCTCAGAAATGTTTGCTGGAATTCCCGAATGGTGCCTCTTAATACTATTGAGATAATCCAACAACTCATCAAAAAGGATAACCAGAATGAGGAGAGAAAGTGACTGTACAAATGCCACTCCTCAATCACCAACCTTAAGTTGTTGAAAAAGTAAAATCTCAAATTTATCTAACCTCCAGCCACACCTACCCTACCAGATAACAATGTTGTATAAAGTTGTTATAGGAAACTAGTGGCAACAATGAGAGAATTTACTCCACACTGCATTTAATTATATTTTTTCCTATCTTGGATGCACTCCACCCAAAATAGGATTCATTTTCCAATCTTAAAATAATGCTTAATTATACATTTATCTACAGTTGATACCATAATGTATCTTGCCCTTAATACCCCAATTCTCTAATTAATCCTTTGTACATGTTATTTCAAACATCTTTTCTCCTATTATGAATTTGTTTCATCTTCTTTTCAATATTTACTATAGCAGGGAAATTCACACTTTTCGTTGTACAATTGTTTTGGTTTTGACAAATATGTAGTTGCATAATATTAACACTACAATCAAGATACAGAATTAAGGGGAGCCAGTGTATAGCAGGTAGGACACTTGCTTGCATGCAGCCAGGCTGAAGTCTAACCTCACATCCTATCTAGTTCCCCAAGCCTGCTGGATGACCCCTAAAATCTAAGCCAGGTGTAAGCCCTGAGCACCCCAAACAAAATTAAACAACAAGAACAAAGAGATACAGAACAAAACCTCCCAAATTCTCTTATGCTAAGCACTTCTATCAACTTCTGTTGGCCATGCATGTTTGATCCTTGTGGCCTGCTCTAGAACAAGCAAATAAAACAAATCCACTTATTTATGTTATTAATAATACATTTCTTTTTGTTAAAGATTAGTAATTCTTTGTTATGTGTGTACTTCAGAATAAATTTACTTTCAGTTTTGTATTATCATAAATAAAACACATTTATATTCATACTTGTACACAATTATTCATACTTGTATACATAAGTTTTCACTTTCTTAAAAGTGTGATTGTTGAGTGACTTGGTGTGTTCAAATTGATCAGAGATAAAACATTTTTCAAAATACATAGACAAGTTTCATTTCTATCAGCAATACATGAGATGTCTCTGTTTCTCTGCATTTCTAGTGAGACTCCTGTGAAAGCTGGAAAGAAAGTTTTCCTACTTTCATTCTTAATTTTGGCTCATCTAATAGGAATCAAGTTGTATCTGATTGAATCTTAATTTTGTTCAGTTATTTCTAGTTGGTCATCCTTTTGTAGATAATATGTTGCAAGAAATTCATGCAATTTTCTTTAGGTTATTTCTCATTGTGGAAATGTTTGGTTTTTTAAAATGGGAGTTATGCTTAACAATGTTAAATCTTCAAATCCATGCATAGTTTTTACACTAATTCTGGACCATCTAGTCTATTGCATCAAAAACTCCATCACTGCAAAATCCAGTTTTTAGTTTTTGATCTTGGTCAGTGTAGGATAACATTGGTTTGTCCTTTCTTTCTGACTGAAGGGAGCTTAGGTTTATTAGGTTACAGCCATCACAAGGCTCCTGAGACACTCCCATTCCTCTGTTTATTGGAATATCGCTCTAGAGATTTTTGGCTTAACATTAGTATGTCCTTTCTCCCTTGCCACAGGGAGCTTAGGTTTATTGGGTTACACCCATCACAGTGTTCTCGAGGCACTACCTTTCCTATGTGTTTATCTGTAATACCTTTATCCCCTAATCAAACTGTTAACTTGTAAGGTCATACTCTTCTAAGGATACTGGATTTGTATTTGTAAGTGAAATATTGCTTTTCTCTTCTCCTTACATTCTTTGCATAGTTGCTTTAGAGCGACGTCCCTTTTGTATATACACAGGAAGACAGTTAATGCCATGCTTTTGTTAATGGGGAGTTAATTGACTCCAAATAATATTTACTCCTGAGCATCTGTTTTCTCAATGTAAGCTTCAATTGCCCTTAGTCCTAGCACCCCCAAAAGAGGGTCCCAACAAGGAACTGGATGGACCCAGGGCAAGCTGTGATATACCCCGGCATCGAAATGAGCCGGGCCAAAGCACCATAATACTTAACTATAAGTTAAGAGCATGGTCATGGACAAATTCTGTCATGATCCCAAAGTAACAACTGGATTAGTACCCTGCTAGGGTTAGGAAAGACTAATGTGCTTGAGCACTGTAGTCTGAGATACATAGTGAGATGTCCCCAGGAGAGTCACCCTATAAGCTTAATGTATCTCTTACTGTGTCCATACAAAATGACTAATATTATTATGAAGTAGAATTCAGATGAATGCTTAAATGGCTGTTGGACTAAGGAAAGGAGAAATGTACCCAAAGATGGTATTTCGCCCTTAAGTGGGTCTTCTTGCTGATTGAGAGTTTGTCCTAGAAGCTTCCCCTGAGGGAGGGACCTTTGATCATATGACCTCTTTTCCCCATTGATCATATGACCACACTTATGTGTAATTGCTACCCCAACACCTTCATGATTTGGGAGATAACTAAGGCTAAAAGAGGGCCAGAAAGAGGAGGAGGCAAGAAGATTGGGCAAGGCGAGAATCAAGGAAGATCCAAGAGAGGGATGAAAAGTTGATCCTATTAAAAGTCATCCCTTCCTCTTTTGGGAGCTGGGGCACCTGTGAATTCCAAGGAGAGGGTAAATGTAAAGAATTGTTAATCCAAAATATAGGCTCCTGGTGTTGTCCAATCCACAACTGTAAAAGAAGGGTATAAGGAATGCTCATGATATGGTAAAGGAGCTAGTGGCCTTTATCTAGGAGGGGGGCTCTTCTGTTGGTCTGTAGGGATTGCATTTTCTTTGGCAGATCCTCTGTCACTGGAAATTCCTCCAGTTTCCTGATTTTCAGCCAAGACAGGTTTAGCAATGGCTTGGAGTTTGATTGTTGAGAGTAGTAGAGTCTTTGATGGTCTGAGGGCCAAATCAGATGGGTAAATTTGACTCCTGAAGAGATGCCATGGGACCCAAAGTTTTCTTATTGGGGTTATCATCTGTTGGAACAAAAGCATAGCCTTTTCCACAAATGAGGAGTTTCCCTGTTACCCATTCTTTGTCAAATTTAATTCAAATAGGAGAATTATTGTTTCCTAGCCTGTGCACCATTCTGAAAGTGCCTTTCAGCTGCTGTATAGGGTTCTCCTTGAGGTAAACTTAAAAAAATTAAGTAAAACAATGTCAAGGAAAGGAGTCAAGTACAGGCAGGTCAGTAGCATTTAGCATGATTTTTTTTTTAACTGTACCTCTAGAAAATTCCCTCTTTTCCAGGTTTTCCCGAAACCCTCTTGCTTAACTTTGTGCTATTGTATTGACTTCTTTTTTCCTGGTTTTCATTTTGCTCTTCTTTCTGACTCTCTTTATGTCACTGGGCTCTAATTGCCCACATTTTTTTCTTGCTTCCTCTAACCACATTCATCTCACATTAGTTCTTTATATTCTATCTAAGCTAATAAATTCAAAATTTATAACTAGTTTCCATGACTACAGACTTACTTAACCCAGAAATCTACTTGATATCTACTGCTATGCTAAGTAGTTTTAAATCTCTTGAAATTGTACTTCTGTTCTCCCAGTCACAGCTAATTTGAGACTACCTCCATTGTACCAATTATTGTCTAAAACCTTACACTTCTTTATTAAAACCTAAAACTTCTTTCTCACCACAAGTCTTTCAATATGCCAATAACTTCTGTTAGCCCTTCCAAAGTTAGCCAGATTGTAATTTTATAAAGCAATTCCCAGTACTACTTGTTCTTGTCTAAATGATTATTAGTCTCATAATGGCCCTACATTTCCCATAACCTAACTTAAAAATACACAAGGGAGCCTTTTCAAAGAGTATTACGTTTTGTGTCTCTACTTGAATATTTACAACTATGGTGACTTTCACTATAATATGATCTCTGAAAGTTAGAATGGCTATATTTACACAGTTAAAATATTCCAAAGGTCATATTTATTTTTTAAACATAGGAAAATAAACTAATATCAATTCTTGAATAGTATTTGAGTTATTTGCACTGTATTAAATAGTATTTGAGCTATTTGTACTGTTTTAGATAGTATTTGAGTTATTTGTAGCTGGATTAAAAAATTGAATTTAATAATTATCTATCAGGTTCTGGAGCTGCAAAATCCTCCCAAGGCCAGCATGGTGGTGAAAGATTGCGTCAGAGCTTGCCTGGATTCTACATATAAATATATTTTTGATAATTGTCATGAACTCTATTCTCAGCTAATAGACCCGGTAAGAAAATATTTCTGTCTACTTTCTCTGTTTTAATGTTAGTTTCTGTAAGTTCTGTGATACTGTCAGTGAATGAAAACCATATTTATGTAATTTCACACTACAAGTTTTGAAATTTTCCATATTTCCTCTTCACATTTGAGCATCTCCTTCATAGACTTGAAACCACTTACTCCTTACAATGACTTTATGAAAATAAAAGGGGGAAAACATTATTATTTTATCTATCCTGAATGGGACTACATTCAAGAAGCTTTAGGTGATTTGCTAAAATTCAAACTTAGTAGTAGAATCTGGACTAAGGCTTAGAATTCCAATTTCCACACCACGTTTCCGTTCTAAGCTTAGCACTTCTCAACTGTGGGTTATCTGGGTCAGGCACCTTATCGTGTAAGGGGTTTCCAGATGAAAATCATATAAATAGGTGTGAGAAATGTCCCATCTGTCTAAATATGCATAGACTCGGAAAGCTGGAGAGCAGGGAGAGAAAGGCTTTGATAACAACTGATCCCACTCTGCAAGACGGGGTGGCTGAGAAACAGTACAATTAAAGTGATCAGACTGGGCCACAGCATTGCAAAGTTCCTACCTCTGGGTGGAAGTCTTAGGGGGTGACTCTCTATATTGGGGTTCTTGGTGGCAGAACATGTGCACTGGTGAAGGGATGAGGGTTCAATCATTGTATGACTGAGACTTAAACTTGAAAGCTTTGTATTTTTTTTTCTCACGGTGATCCAATATAATAAAATAAAATTTTTAAAAAATAAAGTGGTCAGACTGGGGCTGGAGGGATAGAAAAGCAGGTAGGACATTTGCCTTGCACGCAGCCGACCTGGGTTCGATTCCCAGCATCCTACCTGGTCCCCGGAGCACTGCCAGGGGTTATTCCTGAGTGCAGATCCAGGAGTAACCCCTGTGCATCACCGGGTGTGACCCAAAAACCAAAAAAAAAAAAAAGTGGTCAGACTGATATTGCATTCCTTAGTTTGCAAGTTCCTCCACTGGTTAAGTAAAATGGAACAAACAATCTTCTAACTCTTACCTAAGTTTTATTGAATACTTTGATACATTCACCTCTTGGGATTAGATATTTTTCTTCTTCTTTTTTTTTTTTTTAGAAGCAAATTTTGGTTGTCTCCACCCCACTTTGTTCTCTTCTGGAGGGAAGGATCCCCTGGGGTATGTGGTTTTTAGTTTGTAGATAGTTTCTTTTTAGACACCCCCTTACAATCCCGTTTGGTCAAACACTGTTGATCCTTGAATCATTTATATACGCACACTGTCAGTCATTTTCTATTGAGAGTTAAAAGCCTTGTTTTGATAATGGAACATGACTATTTCTAACATGGGGAAGCATGGAGTAGGTAAGAGGTCATTGTGTGACTGAGCTACCACAGTAATAAAATATGTGTGGAGGGTTGGAAGATGACGTGGTTAGAAAAAGTTTGAGAAACCCTGATCAAACTCTTGAAGCTTTCTCAGTATTTTAGTTTCATATTTCTTAATTAAGCAAAGTTTTAAAGAATAGGATGGTAAAATTGTCATGTAAGTAAATTTATTACTGTGAAATATACCAAAAGTAGAAAACAAAACATAAAATTAAACAAGCATGCATATACTTACTGGATGTTACTATTGATCACTACTTGTTCCGGCTGAAGCAATAGCACAGAAGGTAGGGCGGTTTGCCTTGCACACGGCCGACCCGGGTTCAATCCCTCCATCCCTCTCGCAGCGCCCAACAAGCTCTCAAGAGTATCCCGTCCACATGGCAGAGCCTGATAAGCTATCCATGGTGTATTCAATATGCCAAAAACAGTAACAACAAATCTCATAGTGGAGATGTTGCTGGTGCCCACTCGAGCAAATCAATGAACAGCAGGAGGACAGCGCTACAGTGCTACAAGCTTAAATGCTAAAAACTATAAAGCCAGGTGAAAACCATGGAGAATTTTCATACTGAGTCATGAATCTGAAAAATGCTCTGCAATGACATATGTAAACAATGATGTATTTAAACAATAGAGAGCTCAAGCTTGAGAAAACGATTTCCCTTAAAATATTTAAAAGTGTTTCTTCATTACTTTCAGATTATGTTTTTGCTTTTTTATTTTTTTATTACGCTATGTATCTGTCAATGCATGCATGTATTTATTTTATCTGAGCATGTGAGTTAGCAATGGAGAATTTTAACATTTGAATGTGATTTGAAGACATGTTAGTTCCAGAGTATATGAGTGTGTGAAAATGTATATACTTTCAGTATTTATTTTAGCTAATCATTTTCTTAATTTTTATTAAACCATCATTAATTACATAGCTATTCATGATTGAATTTCAGGTGTACAGTGTCCCAACACCAATCCCTTCCCCAGTATCCACTTGCCTCTACCAATGTTCATAGTTCTTCTGCTCACCTCAGCCTGTCTCTTTGGAAGGCATATTTTCTTTCTCTTTTTATTCCCTTTTTTGTAAACTCTTCAGTAATTAGTGTTTCTATTCAGAAGAGTGCTTGGCATCAGCATAAACCAGGGAGGAGATGAGAGCTCACAAACAATAAATTAAACAGTTGCATTTCCAGCCTACCTAGTCCAGTAATATACAAACAATTCTATGAAATTAAGATTCTCTTCAACTTTTGCTCATCTACAGTGAACCTCAAACCTCCGGTAAGCATGGTTAGCATCAAGGACATCTGACCCAGTATCACTATATCACTATTGTCCCCTTGCTCTTGATTTGCTCGAGCAGGCGCCAGTTACGTCTCATTCGTCCGTGTCGTGTTCAGAGTCAGGGGAATGAGGCCCATTATTGTTATTGTTTTTGGCATATCAAATATGCCACGGGTAGCTTGCCAGGTTCTGCCATGTGAGATTTGCTCTCCTCCGGGAGCTTTGGTTTATAGTCTCTGGATCTTTGTCATTGATGAGATTACAGGGCACAGTTTGTGGGTGTGGCTGCCAAGCTACTGGAAAACGGGGGATCTGGGTGGAGGAGGCCCAGTTCCGATCCAAGCAGGCTTGGAGATCTCAGCCATGGGTCCTGCATACCTGGGTTCCTCTGTCGGTTCCTTCATGGGTGAAGCTCATCTAAGCATGTGGAGAGTGGCCTTGAACATGGCTGTGGTTGAGTTCTGGAGGTTTTCGGCTGCTAGGGCTTTGCTCAGGGCTGGGAGGGAAACTCCACCCGCCCCCCTCTGAGGTGCCCTGGTGAAGACAGCCTGGCTCAGGGGCAGGAGATTCTGCCCAGTATGAAGCTTAAAATATCATCTCATAAAATGCTGTGTTTGAGAAAATGTGGCATTGCTTGCTTTACAGTGTTTTGTTGACTGCTTCGAGATAACTTTCAATTTTAAACAAATAATTGTTGTGGAAAGAAAGTATAAACAGGCTCTTCATACTTAACCAAAAGTATAAGCAAAGTATGTCTGCTGTGAACTGAAGGACAGTTTCAAAGGTTACTATAAACAACAGCATTAAAAAAAAATCTTTTTAAGGACACTATAGTACAGATCAGTGCCTTATGAAATTCATGAAAAGTGTCATTCAGCCACTGACTTAACATTATATCTAAAATGTTTTCAAGATGACAGTTGTCATCATATCAGTTTTAGTCTCTAAGATGAAAAAGAACTCATATTCCTTTCTTTCTGTGCCACTAATGGGAAGAAAGTTTAAACAAACCACTCTCATTATGTCTTGGTATTTGAGGAGGAACTGTCTGAGTAACCTTTTCTAATGGTTCAGTTGAAAGACTCCTTTGCCTTTAGATGTAGGAGTAATACTAAGACACTGAATCTAACTCTAAGTATGATTTAGAGTAATGAAAGGTAGGGAAAGCAATTGAACTGCACTTTCTTCAGTGCCTTTTCTCCTGAAAATGTGATAGCACCTATGATTCTATCAGTCTTATTAGTGATACGTGACTCTGAAATTTCATATCTTTTTTTTTTTTTTGCTTTTTGGGTCACACCGGCTATGCACAGGGGTTACTCCTGGCTCATGCACTCAGGAATTACTCCTGGCGGTGCTCAGGGGGCCATATGGGATGCTGGGAATTGAACCCAGGTTGGCCACGTGCAAGGCAAATGCCCTACCCGCTGTGCTGTTGCGCCAGCTCCTGAAATTTCATAAATCACTGTTTAATGCCAACAAAAGAATGTTCAATAAGAAAGATTACAGATTTAAAAATATTTGTGACAAGTACTTCCAGCACTACACTGAATACAAGTGGCGAGAGAGGATAACCTTGTCATGTCCCTGATCTTAGAGGGAAAGCTTCTCGTTTTTCCCATCTAGAATGATGTTTACTGTGGGGTGGTGGTAGATGGCTTTGACTATACTGAAGGAAGTTCTTTCAACTCCCATTTTGTTGACAGTTTTCATCATAAACAGGTGCTGGGTCACGTCAAGTGCGTTCTCTGCACCTATTGATAGGATCATACAGTTTTTATCTTTTCTTTCATTTCCATGGTGTATTATGTTGATTGACCTGCCAGTGTTCAACCATCCTTGCAGCCTCCAGATGAATCTTACTTGGTCATTGTGTATGATCTTCATGATGAGTCGCTGGATTCTATTTGATAGCATTTTGTTGAGGATCTTTGCATCAGTGTTCATCGGGGATATCAGCCTGTAATTCTTTTATCTCTGCTTTTGGTATCAGGGTGATATTTACACACATTTGTGAGGTATATTAAAAAGCAACAACACAGTATGAGACGAATGCCCAAGGACAGTAGAAACAAGGGCCGGCATCTTGGAAGCCTGCAAAAGACTAGGGAAAGGGCACTTGAGACAGAGGGATAGAGAAGGGGCCATTATGACAATAATGTTTGGAAGGGATCGCTCTGGATGAAAGATGTGTGCTGAAAGTGGGTAAAGGATCAAACATGGTGGTCTCTAAATATCTGCACTGCAAACCGTAATGCCTAAAAGGAGGGAGGGAGGGAAAGGGAGGGTGACAGATAGAGAGAGAGAGAGAGGGAGGTAGAGAGAGAGAGAGACAGAGAGAGAGAGAGAGACTAGTGTCTGCCATAGAAGTATGCTGGGGGTGTGGCAGGAGAGATATGGGGATATTGTTTGTGGGAAATGTACACTGGAGGAGGGATGGATATTGGAACATTGAATGACTGAAACCTGATCGAGAAAGCTTTATAACTCTATTTCATGATGATTAATAAAAAATATGCAGCACTGTCATCCCATTGCTCATCGATTTGCTTGAGCGGGCACCAGTTACATCTCCATTGTGAGACTTGTTGTTACTGTTTTTGGCATATCAAATACGCCATGGGTAGCTTGCCAGTCTCTGCCGTGTGGGCATGATACTCTCGGTAGCTTGCCAGGCTCTCCGATAGGATGGAGGAATTGAACCCAGGTGGCCGCATGCAAGGCAAATGCCTTACCTGCTGTGCTCTTGCTCCAGTCTAAATAAATAAAATATTTGTGATATTAAACTGCTAACAAAGTATTAAGGAAATCCAGAATATCATTCTTTAGGGAAAACAAGTTCCAATTTAAAAAGTAGTCACAAAAATGTCACAAAATAAGAATAGATAATTTATAAAGAATATTACTACTCAAGAGGCTAAAATTATTATGAAATTCTTAAACTCATTAGTGAATATAATTAAAGAATGACTGAACTACTAATGTATATCTAGGAGATTGCCAAAACTTAGTAAACTTGAAAATGAAAATGTTTGTGGGGCTAATGCAAATGTATTCGTGTACATTACAAGCCACTTGTACTTTGGGCTGGCATGGAGAGAAAGAAACAGAAAATCCCATATGTTGGTATCTATTTTAGACACATTCTCACAAAGTTCCATAAGGGATTATTTACTAGAAAATTCAATATAGATTTGTTGTCATACTATGGAATTGGACACAAACCAGGAGAATATATGAATAAAGTATAATGGATTCATCACATGGAATGCAATGGAATCTTGTAGCATATTTGCAATATTAATAAAGAAGATTTTTGCCTTTTGCACATGCATAGAAATTGAAATCAGTGATGAATAAATTAAAGGGAAGACTAAGAAAGGATACTAGTATGTACTACAAAATGAGTAATATACATTTAAAATAAGTACCCACTCACAGTTGGTTACTGAGGAAGTAATTTAACGAAAGGTGCACAGTTTGTAGATTTGAGGCAATTGTTTTGATCCTCCAGTGCAAAATTGAACAAATAGCCACAGAATAATAAACATTTTGTAGTAACAGAAAAATAAAATCAGTAAGTTACATGATTGCACACAGATCGGGAGGAGATGGGATTTCTGATGATTAAAAAAGAATAATTGTGTGTATAGATATTGATACAGAAATTCAGATATGTAGCTAATATATTAAATACTTAGATGATATGAATATAGCCAGGCAGATGGGTATGAAACCAGTAATATAAGAAAGGTGCCCACCAGTTTTCAGTTCTTTATCTCTGTCAGAGAAAGAATTTAAGGACAAGACTCTGTAATGATCTTAGAGCCACTTGTTAAGAAAAATCATACACTCCCCAGATATGGGGACAGGTTTCTCCAGGAAAAGTAACAAACAGGGCTTGGAGTAAGGGCTTTTCCCCAATTTTTATTGAGATACTGTGATTTTTAATATTATTAATCACATTTCATGCATACAATCTTCCAATACAACACATCTACCAATACGGTGTTTGTTTCTTCCTTCCACAAGTGTCCCCAAATCCCCTCCCCCACACATCTCTGCAAGTTAAGCTGAGCTTTGTGGATCAGTCTCCAGATCTGTTGTCATTGGTCCTTGGTTGCTTCCTTATGGTTTTCTTTATTTCCCACATATGAAAGACATTCGGTCTTCATTTAGCATGGTATCCTCTAGTTCCATCCACAAACAACAAACTGTATGACTTCATCTTTTCTTACAGTTTAATAATATTCCATTATGTATATGTGATGCATTTTTTTATTCAGTCATCTATTATTGGGTAATAGTTTGTTTCTAGATCTTGGCTATTGTGTAGAGAGCTGCAGTCAACATAAGGCACAAATGTCCTTTTATAATAGTGTTTTTAGGTCCTTGGGATAGATGCCAATAATTAGAATTTCTGGGTCAGAACAAAGCTTAATTTTAGTTTTTTGAGAAATGTTCTTATCGTTTCCGAAGATGTTACACCAGTCAATATTCCCACTAGCTGTGTATGAAGGTTCTTTCTCCTACACACACACACCAGCACTGTTACAAAGTCTGCTTATAGTTGTAGTTTTTTTTCTTTTTGGGTCACACCCGGCCATGCACAGGAGTTACTCCTGGCTCTGCACTCAGGAATCACCCCTGGCAGTGCTCATGGGACCATATGGGATGCTGGGAATCGAACCCAGGTTGGCTGCATGCAAGGCAAATGCCCAACGTGCTGTGCTATCACTCCAGCCCCGCAAAGGTCTGGCTATAAAAGAGAGTATCAACAATTATCTACCACACCCACATTTTGATGCTAAATTAATGTTTAAATAAGTATTTACAACCTCTGAAATATGTAATACAAATATTGAAAAACAAGATTTGTCTTCCTAAGAATATTTCTCATCAGAATAATCATTCAGAAAGAACAGTAATATGAATAAAATAGTGTCACATTAGTAATACGGCATTTAAGAATCTTATATTTAGTAGTGAATGTCTTTCAAAGTTTCTATTGGTGACACCATCAAATTTCCCCAAGGCATAAAAGGAAGCAAAGTATCAGTTGAGCTGACTTCTAGAATACATTGTGGTTTAAACATCACTCATGAGGAGTCTCTACACATTCTCCAATTCGTGGTTAGGGAAAATGAAATAGAGAGTAATAATTTGATAATCCAAATTCCCTCAGTGTTTTCAGAACAAGTTAAAGAATAATAGAATCTCACAAAGAAGTGAATTGCTTCCTTCTATTTCTGTGCAACAATTTATTTTCCTCAAATATGAATTCATGCAACTCATGGCATTTCAGTTTCTTCCTTTCGATTACTGTCTCCTCCGAAACCCTATTTAGTATTTAATTGCCTTTATCTGTTGCCTCTAATATTATTAATGTGTACTTTCTAGACGTTTTTGACAATATCCTTATCCTGTCAGACCTTTCAGTATCAGAAACGTAAGGAATGTGTGCTTGCCTCTTACATGTAGTGATTAATACACTTAATGATTCAGGTCACTCCTGGCTCTGCACTCAGGAATTACCCCTGGCTGGCAGTGCTCAGGGAACCATATGGGATGCTGAGAATCGAACCCGGGCTGACCACGTGCAAGGCAAATGCCGTACCCACTGTGCTATTGCTCCAGCCCCAACCCCTTATCTTTAAATTTGGAGATGGGGCAGAAAGACAGAAGAGCTTGCTGGGCATACCATATGGTCTCCTGAGCACCACTAGGAGTGATCCCTGAGCGTAAAAACAGGAGTAAACCCTGAGCATAGTCGACTGTGGTCCCCAAACAAACAAGAATAATTATGAAGAAAATTGAGAGATCTAGAAAGGAGTTATTAATCCTGACTGCCTTAAGTCAACAAGGAAGCTTTTTCCTAGGGCTTTTGCCTTGCATGTGGCCAACCTGGGTTCAATTCCTAGCATCCCATATGGTCCTCTGACCACCGCCAGGGGTCATTCCTGAGTGCAGAGCCAGGAGTAACCCCTGTGCATCGCCGGCTGTGACTCAAAAAAAAAAAAAAAAAAAAGAAGCTTTATCCATTTTGACAAGAGGTGGATTATCTTGGGGCCCAAGAGATAGTACACTGGGTAGGACACTTGCCCTTGCAAGTGACTGACCTGGGCTCAATCTTTGTCATCCCATATAATGTTCCTTCCCCCCCACTCCCGACACTACTAGGCATAGTTCCTACATGCAGAGCCAGGAGTAAACCCTGAGCATCCCAAACCCAAACGATGAAACAACAACAGCAAAAGAAGTGGGCTATCTTAGAAAAAGATAAATTTTTGTTGTTATTTGTTTTAAACCATACCCAGCATTGCTCAGGATTTTTTCCTGGCTATGTGCTCAGGCATTACTCTTGACGGTACCTAGGGAACCCGAAGATGTGGTAGGGGAATCCAGCCAGGGTTGTCCATAGAAGGCAAGTGCCTGAACCCCTGTAATATCGCTCCATCCCCAAGATGAAGTTTTGAAATAAGATTTTTCTGAAATCAACTAAAACTTCCGACCCCCTCTCCACCAGCTGGAAAGACATTGGATCTTAGGCTAAGCTTTTATTCTTTTAAGCCTCAATTTGCTCTTGATTAAAGGAGAGAAAAGCAATTTTTCTCTAATATTGTTTTTACAATTAAATGGAGCAGTATTTATGAATCACCATAAATGCTCTGTCATGGTTATTGGGAAGTTTTTTGTTTACTATATTCCATCAATACTGGCTTGATCCTGTATGACACTCACTGTGGAACAAGATTTTGTGTAATAGTACCACAATAGAAAGTATAAGGTTTTTTGTTCATTTGTTTCAATGCTTCTTTTGCTGACTGTTAGCCCTAGAAGAAAGAGGGAAGTTGTAATACTCAAAGTACACTTTGCTGAAACCTATTGTTTACTATGAAATATGTATTTCATAACATTTACTTATTATGAAATACATATTTCAATATGTATTTCAATATTTCTTTTCATCTGCTTACAAAGTATTTTTAGAAATTTGAAATCACCTGGATAGACTCTAATTAAATTTGACGTTGAAGCTACATCAAAATTAGTGCTGGTGGAAATATGCTTAACCTTACTTTGTTTATTGTTAATGGTGTAACCTCTGACAAGATTCCTTATAGATCTGGTAACAAGAATAAGATTGTACAAATCAATAAAATCATTCTTAACTCAAGGAAATGATCAACTTTACTGCTATTCAAGAAAGCCAATTTAAAGAGAAAATGCATTAAGCTCTACATAAGATTCAATTAAGGCATTTTAATGAAATTTACTCAAAAATCAATGCAAAAAGTTGAATTATTTCCATAATGATGAAACCAAAAAATGATATTTGGTTACCTCTGAAGTAAACTTTTAGATAGCACAATGGGTAGGGCGTTTGACTTGCAAATGGCCAACCTAGGTTCAATTCCTCCATCCCTCTTGGAGAGCCTGGCAAGCTGCAGAGAATACCATGCCTGCGCGGGCAGAGCCTGGCAAGCTAGCTACCCATGGCATATCCGATATGCCCAAAACAGTAATAATAGGTCTCATTCCCCTGACCCTGAAAAAGCCTCCAATCTTTAGGAAAGATGAGTAAGGAGAGGCTGCTAAAATCTCAGGGCTGGGAGGAATAGTTACTGGTACCTGCTCGAGTAAATCGACTAACAACGAGATGACAGTGATACAGTGATACAGTGATATATATTATACATAATTATAATCTGTTATACATTATACATGAATAATATGTATACATACGTAAACAAAGCATTTTTTATGTATTGGCTCATTATTGGTGCTTTAGTTAAAGTAACATGTTTACAACAGTGGTTTGGACCATGTGTTTGTGTGTGTGTGTGTGTGTGTGTGTGTGTGTAAAGATCACCCACCTTTACTCCCCAAAAGTACCTCAAACTCATCACCAAAGATCTCATGTTACCTTTAGTCCACATCTTCATTTTTCATTCACCCTACCCTTTCATCCTTTGCTTGTTAATCTCAGTGTGTAATCTAGGGCCAAGAGTTTTCTCTTGTTTTAAGTTTACAAACACACACACGCGCACACACACACACACACGCACACATATATATATATATATATATTCATATATATCACAGATAAGAAAGATCCTCTAGTATGTCTTTTTTTTTTTTTTTTTGCTTTTTCGGTCACACCCAGCGATGCGCAGGGATTATTCCTGGCTCAGCACTCAGGAATTACTCCTGGTGGTGCTCAGGGGACCATGTGGGATGCTGGGAATAGAACCCGGGTCGGCCGCATGCAAGGCAAATGCCCTCCCCGCTGTGCTATCGCTCCAGCCCCTCTAGTATGTCTTTTCTGAGACTAATTTTGCTTAATATGATACACTCCAGTCAAATCCATGTTGTAGGGAACAACTGCAAGATTTTATCTTTTCCTACAGCAAATTAGTATTCCTTTACATATATATAGGCTGGAGCGACAGCCCAGCAAGTAGGGCATTTGCCTTACATGTGGCTGACCCACTTTCAATTCCTTCGTCCCTCTCGGAGAGCCTGGCAAGCTACCTGTGGCATATTCAGTATGCCGGAAACAGTAACAAGTCTCCAATGGAGACATTACTGGTGCCCAGTCCAGCAAATTGATGAACAACGGAATGACAGTGTGACAGTGCTACATATATATGCCTTAATTTTAGTTCATTTCTCTATTATTAGATATTTGGAGTTGCTTCCTGGCTATTGTACTAAACGCTACAATAATGTTCTCAATGCTGCAATATAATTGTGTTTTGTGTGTGTGTATTTGCTTCTTTAGGATCTTCCAAGTACAAAAAAAATCAAAAATCCATTACTAGCCATAGTTTAAATTATTCTTTTGCAGTTTGGATATCTTTTAAGATTGGAATTTGTTCCCTGATGCATCCTTCCACTCTGCTTTCTACTAGGAGAGCTCAGTACACTGACATTTAAAGAAATTGTTGACATTGCATGATTGCTTTCATATTTTGAAAAGGATTTTGTCCATTCTTCCATGCAACATTTGCTTTTAGTTTCTGTTCCTTAGAAAGATCATTCAAATTCACTTGAAAAACTGGTTTGTAAGCAGCGAATGCCCTTAGCTTTTTGTTTGCCTCAAATCTGAGTGACAATCTTGTAGGATAGATTGTTCTTAGACAACTCTTTTGGCTCATTATATTGAACGTGAAATTTCTTTCCCTTTTTGCTTGAAAACTTTCATTTGAGAAATCAGTTGTGAAACTTAAGTTCTTTACCCTGCATGTGAGAATTTGCACACCTCTTTTTCACTGTCTATGTCTCTCTTTGGTTTTGCCATTTTGATTACTGTGTGTCTTGGTGCTCTTGTTTCTGTATATGTTGCTTAGTGGTCTTTGATCTCCTGGACCAGTGCATCAGTCTCCCTCCCCAAATGCAGAAGTCTTCTGCTCTTATGTATTCTACTTAACATTCTTCCTTGTCTTCTCCTTCTTGGCATTTTCAGATTTTAACTGAGATCTATTAGAGATATTAATTTTTTTCTTTTTTTCTTTTTGGGTCACTCCTGGAGATGCTCCGGGGTTACTCCTGGATTTGCACTCAGGAATCACTCCTGGTAATGCTCAGGGTACCGTATGGGATGCTAGGAATTGAACCTGAGTCAGCTGTGTGCACGGCAAATGCCCTACCCGCTGTGCTATTGCTCCAGCCCCCGAGATATTAATTTTTATTTAATTTTTTATTATCCCTTGCTTATAATCTTATCTTTGTCTTGAAAGTCACACCTAGTGGTGCTCAGGACTTACTCCTGACTCTGTTAGGTATCACTACTAATATGCCTGGGGACTACATGCAGTTCTGGGACTCAACAGGGGTGACTGCATTAAGGCAGGTGCCTTAACCCCTGTGCGCTCTCCCAAGACCTTTATCTCTTTTATATTAGTGACATTGTTTGCCTTTGTCTTCAAGGTCACTGCTTCAATTAGCTCTGTATTCTCTAGCTCTTTCAATTCTGTTTAAATTGTTCCAGATTTTCCATCAATATTCCTTATAATTTATTAAATATATCTTCCAGTTCTTTTTCTATTATAGTGAGAATCAAGATCATTGTAGTCCTGGGGCTGGAGCAATAGCACAGCAGGTAAGGCGTTTGCCTTGCACTCGGCCAACCTGGGTTCGATTCCCAGTATCCCATATGGTCCCCCAAGCACCATCAAGAGTCAGGAGTAATTTCTGAGATGCAGAGCCAGGAGTAACCCCTGAGCATCGCTGGGTATGACCCCAAAAGCAAAAAAAAAAAAAAAAAAGATAATTGTTGTCCTGTGGTCATCTATATGCAGTGTCAAAAGCTCTGATCTGCTTCTGTTCCAATACATTGAAATAACCAAATCCTTTAAAAGAGATATTATTGTTATCCCCAGGTCTTGTGTATGAGAATGTTAGACCTCCAAATTCCAGGCTGCATAATCAGGCTGATGCTCATGTGGCAATTTTTTTTCCATCCAACCAACATGGTCATGGAAAGAACCAGCAAGGAACATAGCAGGCCCCTACTGGCCAACTAATGAAACTGGGGGGATTGGAGCTCCATCTTGAACATTCTTAAAAGGATAAGTAAATAGAGCTATTGCACAAGAGGTGGAAGCATGGGAGAGCAGTGGTAGCAGCAAGGCACACAGTTCACTCTCTAAGGCAAAGATAACCTGGGCAAGTCCTGATAACTCTGCAGTAGGAAACAGGAGTCAGGGAAGAGCAAGCCAGTAAGCCTTCAGCTCCTGAGACAGGCGCAGAGGGAGGTGGGCGGGAGACAGGGTGCAGTGACATGGCTGTGAATCACCTGCTGAAACAAAGGGTTTGGGGGTGGGCGCTTGAGGTGGGAGGCAGAAGACAGAGGTGGGCCAGAGCAAGCAGTGAAGCCTGCAGTTCTCCTGTCAAAGCAAAAGCATTCAGTTTCCTTAAGTGTTTAAGTTTTGATGGAAATTTAGAGTCTTACTTTTAGATCATTGTATCACTGTATCACTGCCATTCCGTTAGTTTGATTTACTTGAGCAGGTGCCAGGAACGTCTCCATTCGTCCCAGCCCTGAGATTTTTAGCAGCCTCTCCTTACTACTCATCTTTCCCAACGATTGGAGGCTCTTTCAGGGTCAGGGGAATGAGACCTATCGTTCTTATTTTTGGTATATCGAATATGCCACAGGGAGCTTGCCAGTTTCTGCCGTGCAGGTGGGATACTCTCGGTAGCTTCCCAGATTCTCCAAGAGGGAAAACTAGACAATAAGAGGTCACATGGCCACGAATATTTAAAAAGACAAATTAAATTAAATTTGTTCACCTAGTACTTCCACCCTTCCACCCCACTATATCAGTACTTATGGAGGCACCCATCTCCTTGCTTCTGCTGTAAAAACATTATTGATAAATGATTGAAATAGTAAATTGCCATTTTTTCTATCTGAATTCTGGTAATTTTGTAGTTCGTCTTTCTTCTTTCATCTTAACTTATTTTCTTTACTTGAACATTAGTATCTTCCTGATGTACAGTGATGCATACTGATGTACACTTACATCTGCGGGTTTGGTTTTCTTCTTTTCTTTTCATTATATTATTATTATTTATTTTTATTGAATCATCGTGAGATGATACACATTACAAAGCTTTCATGTTTGAGTTTCAGTCATACAATGATAGAACACCCATTTTTTTGTTTGTTTCTTTCTTCTATGTATTTGAGTCTGGAATATAATATAAAGTTGATATCTATAGTTCTAACCTTAAACCCCCCTTTGAAATTTACAGTCTCCAGTTCATTCTCAAGGACTATATTATTACACCTCTTTTGTATTTTTAAAATTGTATGCCTTTAAAATATCTTGATACTCTGAAGGGGTTTGTCTTTTATAAAAGTTCCTGACCTATTTCTTGCAAAGCAATTTAATAGCTGTGACTTCATTTAACTTCTGCTCAGATGAAGAAGTTTCTTTCTTTCTTTTTTATCTTTATTGAATTAATTTTATTGATAGCTGGAAATTCTTGTTGGGAGTTCATTTTTTATTTAGCACATGGTTATGTCAAGTCATTCCCTTTTTTTCTATATATACTAAACAAACAAAAATGCCACCAAAGTTAGGGTCTAAATTGCTAGGCACAAAAGTCTTCAGAAGAAAGTTAGTAGGGGAAATACTGAGGAAGTCAGGAGAAAAATTCAGAGACTAATGCTTTCATGATTTCAGTAAACTATTCTATGGGCTACGCACAAATTATTGTTTTTCTATAACAATCCTTTACTGTAAAACAGTTTCCCTTCTCTAAATAATGCCAGTCTTCCTGCAATTATCATCAAAAAGCCTTGTAGCACTGGCTAAACTAATTACTGCATTGCTCAAAGATATCTGACTCCTTTTAATCTTAAAATACAAAAAGGATCAAGGAGATTCTATACTTAATTAGTATGCAGTCTTGTCATTTTTGTAATTAATTTAAATGTTGAAAATTTGATGTTGTGGAAATTTAATGGTGATAATGACAAATGCTGAAATACCAGGAAATATAGTCAGGAGATGTCAAAGGTAAAATTTTTTCTTCATAATTATTTCTATACCTATGGTCACTTTAAGCACCCAGCACAGTCACTCCATGAGAAAAATAAATGGTTATTCTTATATCAAATGAATTGGGCTAGAGGCTAATTATATTATAGTGTATGACTCAAAGCCTTACTTTGAAACTTAGTTTTCCCCAATATAGTTCACAAAGTAAATCTGTATTATCGATGTCACCTGGAAACTACTTAGAAATGAAAATTTACTCTCCTTCAGCTCTCAGGAACTTTCTAACACAGAAACTTTAAAGGTTGAGTTTAGTACCTCAGGTTATTCTATGCATACTTATGTTTAAGAGTTTATTCTATCTGCATAATTCAACCACTTAATGGAGCTTATCCATCTTTCCTGAGATATGGCCTTCTGGAAAAAGTGACTTCTAAGACAATCACGATCACGATCACGAAATCCTGTTAATCGTCGATTTCTCGAGCGGGCTCAGTAACGTCTCCATTTGTCCTTTCCCTGAGATCTTAGAAGTCTCTCTCTTGACTCGGCCCTCCCAATGATGTCGCACTGGAGGCTCTTTCAGGGTCAGAGGAATGGGATCCAGCTTGTTACTGGATTTAGCATACGAATACACCCTGGGAAGCTTGCAAGGTTGTCCCATGTGGGCAGGAAACTCTCAGAAGCTTGCCCGTTTCTCCCAAAGGAAGAAGTAGGCTACAAGTGAGGAGCTCGCTTTTAAGTCTCTGGATGTTGGCTGTTGATGGGATTACACACACCTGGGTTTTTCTGCCGGTACCTTCATGCGTGAGGCCTGTCCGAATGTGTGAAGAGGGGCCTCGAGCATGGCTGTAGCTAGGTTCCGGTGGTCTTAGGCTGCCGGGAGCTCTGCTCAGGGCGGGGAGGGAAGCTGGAGCCCATCCCCTCAGAGGGGCCCCAGGGAAGACAGCCAGGCGTGCGGGCAAAAGACTCTCTAAAAAATTTTAAATTTCTATCGTCTTAGAGACTAGACAATAGAAATTAAAAATTTTTTAATTTGAAAAAGGAGTAAAATTTATTAAAAAGAGTATTATAACTTTTACAAATGAGGTACCTTTTGGATTATTTTTAGCAGATTATTCATAACAAGAAATACAAAATAAATTTCTTTGGTTCTGCCTTGGGAGCAGAGTTTCTGGGGCTGCGGGTGGAAACGTTGGAAATAGGGTGGTGCAAAGGTGTAATGGTAGTGGGGATTTTCAAATACTAAATATAATCAAATATTATGAACATTAAATAAATAAATGAATGAAGAAATTGTGATAAATAAATAAATAAATAAATAAATAAGGAGGAACCATGGGGCATAGTGAAGGAGAACAGGCAAAAAAAATAAAAAGTATTTCAAATAAAGGAAAGCCATGTATATGCAAAAATCTTAGTGATACACAGGGTTTGAATTCTTCCAGAGTTGTAGGCTGTATATCCTGTAAGCAATCACAGTGCTCAGATGGATCTTATTAAAGGAGATGTGGTCTTGTAAATAATTTGATATTAATAAATGTGAATTCAGCCCTAGTGATAAAGTGTGAAGAGGAAATATGGTTCTTTGTAAACTGGAGAGTTTGGGATGTTGCTGTTAGGAAATGCAGATTTACTAAGAATTTCATTAAGATCGCAGCACGGCCATATTGTACTTTTTAAAGATGGGTCTAGTTGCGGAATGGAGAATTATTAATTAAGTAGATGTTATTATTATTGTTAATAATTAATTAAGCAGACGATGAGAGTAGCTAATGGACTATTTATGTAGTCTGACTTCTTTGAATTTTCTAACAAGACCCTGCCTTGTTGTCAGTAAAATAATTTATTCAAAAATTATGCCTTAAGTCGTCAGTATGTTGCATAACAGACATGTATTCAGAAAGATTAAAGACTTATCTTCTTAAATAATTACTTCTAATTTGTAATTAGAAGGTACAGAAACACTGTGGGTATTTATAGGAAGCAAGAAGAAATCACAAATTATTTGAAGTGCACTAAGATATTCAGAGATCATGTATTATTTGCAAAGAAAAACTAATAAAAACATCATTTTTCTTTTATTTGGGCTGGTTATGTCAATATACTGTAGACATTCCTGTTATTTAATGCTGACAGAAAATTCCAGTTTGACTTTTACACACAATTAGAAAATAAAACAAGAAAAAATATAGCTTTTTGCCTAACCAATATTGCACAGAAGGAAAAGCAGTAGGCTCCATGGAAAAAAACTAAATGCACATCATTTAATATTTGAAGATTTCAAGATGTGGCATGTCATCAGTTATTTAATACACCTAGATACAAGTAGATACAAGTAAACATGGCTACACAGGCACTATACAGAAAGATTGTGTGCAGAGTAAAAAGAAAATCTAGTAGCAAGAATATTTTTATTTTTAAGATAGTCACATTTGTAAGGAATTGCTTTCAGAAATAATACGAAAGGAAATGCACCAAATTCCTTAAAACCTCTGAATTGCTGGAATTTGAAGATTACCCCAATTCAACGTTCCTTTGTTGTTCTTTCTTTCTTTTTTTTTTCCCCCGGTGGGGTTGGGGATGCACTTAGTAGTTCTCAGGGCTTACTCCTGACTCTGTGCTCGGGAAGTATTCCTGGCAGGCTCAGAGACCATATGCCAATCAAACTCAGATTGTCTGCATGATAGCAAGTGCTCTACTAACTGCCCTGCATCTCTAACCGCTCAATTTCTTTTAAGAGCTCAAGGTGTTTAGTGGGCCTTAATACCATTTTATTTACATACACGTTTAATTCCTTTTATTATTATTTTTTTTTTGCTTTTGCTTTTTGGGTCACACCAACAATGCACAGGGGTCACTCCTGGCTCTGCACTCAGAAATTACTCCTGGCGGTGCTCAAGGGACCATATGGGATGCTGGGAATCGAACCCGGGTCAGCCACGTGCAAGGCAAAATGCCCTCCCCGCTGTGCTATCGCTCCAGCCCCTCCTTTCATCTTTTGAGATTCTTTTATAATTTGATCTAATGTGTTTGGCATAGCCAGGTTGTACTCATAAGAATTAGGTAATAGAGCTTGAGATATGAGTGCAAGGCACTATAAAAGGGGAAGATAACAGCAGTTGCATGAGCAGCTGCCCCTGAGGCAATGCCCTTCACCACCACTTTACCTGTGGGGGGTGGGCCCACATTGGTGCTGGTCCTGAGTTACAGTTCTACTTCCATCATACTTCTTTAACTCCAGGAGTCCCCACCGACCTAGGTGCTCATGTGGGCACCTTAGCCGAGAAGGAGTCTTCCAGTTCACTGTGACTGCTTGCTCCCATATATAGAGAGATTTTGAAAAATAAAGTAAATGAATGATAAAATTTCTGTGTCTGCATTGCCTAAAAAACTAGGATGCTAGACCCACTTTTACTTTCAGTTTTATATAAGAATAACCAGTGTTAAAACTCTTCTTCAGACTGTTGCTGACATGAACCCCTAATCCTTCACAAAAGCTCCGGAGGCTAAAATGGCACTTCCTTCCTCTAGCACTCATTTCGTGGTCTCTTTTTTTCTGTCCACCGGAAGAGGTCTCCTCCGGATATCTATGTTATTCCCTGTCAGAGACACAGAGGTGCAGAAGCTGATCGTAATGCAAGGTGTTAGGTTGGGTAGGATTCGTTTTCTCATCCTATTCATCTCTATTCTTCTCCTGGTTTCAGTGAATGCTGTGATTTCCTAAGACCTTTATCGTAGCATCCTTCTTCCCTCTGGGCCCAGCTGTTCTCCAAACACTGAGCTCATAGCATACACCAAAATACTCCTCATCTTCATCGTATATTGGAAAAATGGATTCTCTAGTTAACTATTTTTTTAGTTGCCCAAATTTAGTTCTTATGTTTCCAAAATATCATTTTTGTTATCAAATAATTTGGGAGAGCGATTAGGAGAGAAACTTGACGTGTGTCCGCAATACCTTCTGTGATACTTAGTATGTTATAAAAGAACCTGGGCAAATACTTCTCCTTGGTCATTCTATGTATGACTTCCCTCTCCCTGCTCCCAGAAACACAGGAGTGACTTAGCAGCACCATCTTTATGAGCATGGTCAAAACAGTCTTTATAAGGTCTTCAGACACAACTGTCTTTTCGGAGAGTCAGTGTAGGATTACATAGCCTCAGGTAGTTTAGGTTTATTGGGTTACCTCCATTACAGTGCTCCCATTCCTCTGTTTATTTGTAGTTTCTTTCTTAGTGTTCTGTTGACTTATAAATATTGTTTTCCTCTTCTCCTTGAGTCCTTTGCATAGTTTATTCAGAGCCATGTCATTTTTGTATGAACACAGGAAGACTTAGCAAATGCTATGCTTTAGTAACCTGGGAGTCATTTGACTCTACATGATATTTTCCTCCTGGGCATCTGTTCTCTTGACCTAAGCCTCAGCTGCCCTTACTTCCTAGCACCCCCAAAAGCAGGGTCCCGAAAAGGGACTGGATGGACCCAGGGCAAGCGGTGAGTTGTGTGCTACCCTGGCATTGAAATGGTCCTGGCCAAAGTGCCTAATGCTTAACTATAAGTTAAGAGCTTGGTCGTGGACAAATGCTGTCATGATCCAAACAGTGATAACTAGATTTGGACCCTGCTAGGGTGAGGAATGGTTAATCTGGCCTGAGTGCTGTAGTCTGAGTCTGTGGCAAGATGTTGCCAGGAGAGCTGCCTTGCAAGCCTCAATGTATCTCTTGCTATGTCCACACAAAAATAACTAGTATTAAGATGTTAATGAGTGTTTGGAATAAGGAGAGGGGAAAAAAAACTCTTAAGAGGTATTTTGCCTACTGGAAGTCAGGAAGGGCTTTGGAATGCCCCTAGGTTGTGTTCCCTTTGAACATGACAGCCCTCAGGAAGGGCTTTCTTAAGTTGATTTTGCTACCTGGCAGTGTGTAACCTAGGGGCAAGGGAGAGAGGGAAAAGGGAGGAGAGAGGTGGGAGAGAGAGCGGCAGTAGATCCAGAGAGAGGACGGAGCTGGGAGTGCGGGAGATGAGAAAGATGGAAGACTGAATAAACGGTAACTAATCAGCAACCAGCTTGGTCCTCGTTCTTCCTTCGCCTGTCCTTGGTCAACAGCCGTCCCAATCCAGCCCATACACAGCGGTTCCAGAGCACCGAACGAAGGCGCTGAGACAGAGCCGCCCGGCGAGCCCGAGAGTGCACACGCCCTTCGGCGTGCTTTAGTTTTTTACAAATCAGTACTTGGATTTATTGGCTTATAAAGACAAAATCGTTTTTAAGGAAAAACGTAATTTTAAATTCCACATGCAATGGTAGTTAGTTTTGTAATCTGAGGTGAAGGATTTGTCACTACAAAACTTAACCAACAGCAGTGAGCGTGGTAGAGGAGGGATGAGGGTAACTGCAAAGGGCCCTGAGCGTTTTGGTGCTGGGTGGTACAGTCAGTTTGTACATTGATACCATAAACTTTAATGTTATTGTTACCATTACCCAAATTATAGTAAAATCAGAACCGTACTGTATCACTGTCCTCCCGTTGTTCATCATTTTGCTCGAGCAGGCACCAGTAATGTCTCTGTTGTGAGACTTGTTACTGTTTTTGGCAATAAAAAAAGAAAACTCAATAAAAGAATTTAGTAATATGCTAACTTGTCTCACCTTTTCAACACCTTGACAAAAGATTTGTAGGAGACTATATTTAACTACAATAAAATGTAATGCAATGGAAATGTAGTCTACGTAGATGTGCATTTTTTGCCCTTTTGTTAATGACTCTCTTTAAAAGCAAGCACCTTTTCCTCAGATAAAAATGTTTTGATATTATTTTTAAAGCCTATTTAAAATATTGTCCTACTCAAAATTTATTACTGATATTTTATCAACACATAGTTTTGTTGATGTGTTATCTATGTGCGGTATCACAGAGTTTGCTCCACAATATGGCATAATGTTGTAAAGACATTGGCAGCCTACGGTAGCTATTTTTAGCCCTTCCAGATTTCCCTTATGTCTTTACAGATGCATATTTTTAATTATGCTTTGTATTTTGTGTGATATCTACTCTCAGCTAAAAGTCAGATCCCCAGGTTATATCTGATTTGTGTGCGAAATATTTTATTATAAATATGTACACTTTGACACATATTTTGTGGCTGGAATGTACTTTTTCTGTTTGGTGTCTTGGCTTTGCAAGATTCGTGTTGTAAAATTGTGAAAATTATGTTTTAATTGTTCAAAATAATGAGCTCTTTGATCCATGACAGTGACTTAAATTGTAATTCTGGCTTTCTGGAACAAACCACCACTACATGGGGAGAGAAAGGCTTTCAGTGATATTTCTGTTAAACATCTTGAAAATGGATGGTGATTTATTGTGGCAGTATGCCTGATATTTCACAAATACTTTACAGAAAATTTATGAAAGACATTTTTCTTCACTTTTCTGGAAACTGGCTAACCTATCTTTCAGCATATTTTGACAGTACTCCATTGGATGTGTGTATACATCCAGTCATCAAAGATTCTTAAGCAATAAAGTTCCCGTAAAGCAAAGCAATCCCATTCTTCAGGAGTTCATCATATCAGGAATCACTGGGCTGGTATAGATATTCTTTCAGCCAAACTGGGTGTTTATCATTCAGCGTCATGGATAAAAGCAACCTTATAATTTATGGAAGCCTATAATTCAGGTATTTGCTATTATAATGATAATTATTCATTTATTTACATTAAATTTATATTCCAATGGTTTCTGAGGAGTTACCAGAATAAAGGTTACTAATTAAAAATTAGAAATTAAGTTATCCCCCCAATTTTCTTGATATTTAAGTAAACCAGACATATTCCTCTTTCTTTGGTTCACATTCACCACCAGTCATGGCCTTTTCTTAAAGTGCTTTCCTGTAGCTTACTCAAGTATTCTAACCTGCTTGTCCCTTAGGGTTTAACTTAAATACCACTTTTATTCAGGGGTTAAGGCACATGCCTTGTATATGGCCAACCCTAATTTGAACACTGGGGATACACAGGATCCTCCAAATGTCATCAAGAGTCTGGAATAAGTCCTGGGAACAGAGTCTGGAATAAGTCCTGAATACTTCCAGGTGTGTTCCAAAAATAAGCAAACATCAGTTTTCTATAAAAATTTCTTGATAGATTTAACTGTAAACAATTCCTTTCCATCCTGAACTCCTATTTTAAAAAATTCCTCCTCTTCATCTGTAACACTTTTCAAATAGTTGTTTACCTTAATTCTAACACAGGCCCTTGAAGAGATTTGAGTCTGGTTCATTTTGGAGAACCTTTTCTTAGAAATCGCTAGCCCACCTTTTCTAGAGAAATCTTACCCCACCTATGTACTCTTGCACAGGCTTCTTCTTAATGCTTATCCAATGAATTAAAAATAAATATTTAAAATTTCCTAGGGGAGAATTACAAATGCTTCAACATACCAAAGTTTCATTAAAAAAATTTTGTTATTGGGACCAGAATTATATCAGAGGGGTTATAGCACTTTCCTTGCACACAGCTGATTCTAGTTAAATCCTCAACATTGCAAATGGTCCTCTACAATACGACTTGGAATGAATCCTTAAATATAGAGTTAGGAGTAAACCCTGAGCACCACCAGGTGTGGCTCAAAAATGAAAAACAAACCAAAAATGAAAGACATAAAGTTGTAATTATCATTGTGTTGATTTTGGATCCATTTTTTATTGTGTCTGTTTAATTTAGAGCATTTCTGCTCAGACTGTGGATTCAGCTATGACAGCTCTTCCCAGTAGAATTTTCAAATTCAAATTTATTTTACATTTAAATAACTACGTGTGGCTAGAGGCCACCAAATTAGAAATCACAGTCGTAGTATTTAGAACTATGGAAATTTTGTGCACTAAAACACTTCAGTTTGGAATAAGACCATGGGAATCAAGATGTATTTAAGACAAACTCATCCTTTCTTCTTGGTACCTTCTCAAATATCAGACCTTTTTATAAGCAAATCAAATTTTGTCTCCTTTGTGAAGTGACTTGTTAATACTTTGTATAGTTTCCTAACCAAACTGAGGTTACACAGTGAATATTCAATGTAAGTTAGACAGACTGACTTACCATTTCTGTTTCAGTCCTATCTTCCAACATTGTGATTCTAATCTAGTTCTTATATATTTTCTTATGAGCTGTTTAGTGAGTGTCAGCTATATGTCTGGTGTCTGCCTTAAGTGCAGAAAATAGTTTTCAGCAAAGAGATCTTGTTACACAGGAAATATCTAATATCAGTATTTAATGTCTGCCAGTGTGAATGTGAAATGTCTACTTGTATTATAAAAGTTCTGTTTAATAGTAGCAGAAACAAGTTAGGAACTCAGTAATTAGTTTTTAGTTATCTTTCTTATCATTATCAAAGTTGATTCTATTTTTAAAAAATTTAGAAAGTCAATTAGTATGACATTATAGTTATAAACCACCATAGATTCATTTCACTACCACTACCCTCGTAAAGAATGAGTCATTGTATATACCCAGTAAGTAGTTCCCAGATTTCTAGTACTGCACTGTAGCACTGTCATCCCATTGATCATCAATTTGTTCATCAATTTTGCCCCATTGTGAGACTTGTTGTTACTGTTTTGGGCATATCAAATATGCCACGGGTAGCTTGCCAGGCTCTGCTTTGCGGGCGGGATAGTCTCTGTAGCTTGCCGGGATCTCTGAGAGGGACCAAGGAATCGAACTAGGTCTGCCGCATGCAAGGCAAATGCCGTACCCGCTGTGCTATTGCTCTAGTCCAGATTTCTAAATAAGGAAAAATAAAATTGTTGTCTACTATAATTGATAAGATTGAACATTCTTGTGTTTTATATCCACAAGGAAAGTTTTAAAATGAATTGTGTGACTTTGAAAGGATTCCTAGACAGAGTCAAGAGAACAGTATGAGGTTCCATTCCCAGTACTACCTGTATCTGAATATCAAGGGTATGCACTTGCATTCCTCTGTGTATGGCCAGGGAGATGCTGGTGGTTCCCAGAACCTTAATATCACAGCATCTTTGGGCTCCACCATTAAACCACCACTGACTATGGTGGTGGAATATCATAAGGACTGAGCCTTGCGACCTCTTAGAATGCTTAAGACACCCTCACAAAACAAACAAAAGAAGAGAATTCTTCTTTAAAAAGATGTTAAAACTTGAATGTTAGTCATTATTTGATGATAGGGCAATATATTTTAGTTTTAATGTTAGTAGTTTGAGATATAATTATTTAAGTTAACATCAATGTGGACTTTTTATAACCTAATAAAAATACTACTTTTGCAAAAGTTCTTTCTTTACTTGGTTTTGGCAATCCAACATAACATCGACATTTACAATTAAATTGATAATCGACTATTTAGAACACAATGTTCCCCATGCAGCACTAAACTCCTAAGTAATGATTCAAGCATTAATAAGACACTACACACTTTCAAGAATGCACTACTAATTTTATGTTTACTCAATGAATCGATAAATCCAGAAGGTAATTCTAGATGGGTGCTATCAGCTGTAAAATTAAAGAGAGAGTGTAAAGAAGCTATAACTCCTTTGGGTTATTTGCAAATTCATTATCTAGTTACAAAACTAGTTGAATTTCTCTCTCTGCATTTCTTTTTTGTTCATAGTAATTTTATTAATGTGTTACTTCTCTAATGGGTGGATAAGCAATGAAGAAAATTGACACTGCAATCATTCAACTCACATTTATAAAACAGATGAAAAGACTCAAAAGGAAAAGAGATCTTGGCTATGTTGTTCTACTTACCCATTACACTGTTTCATATTATTAAAATTACATTTTTAACTGGGCTCGAGCAATAATACAGAGGGTAGGGCGTTTGCCTTGCACGCGGCCGACCCAGGTTTGATTCCTCCATCCCTCTCAGAGAGCCCAGCAAGCTACCAAGAGTATCTCACCCACACGGCAAAGCCTGGCAAGCTACCCGGGGTGTATTCAGTATGCCAAAAAAAAAAAAAAAGTAACAAGTTGTGGGGTCCCCCCTGTGGGCATCAGCCTGTCCCATAGGGAGGACCCTTCGTGGGGCTAAGGAGGGGACGTAACCGAATGAACAGACGCAGAGTCAGAAGGAGGAGGAGAGAGAGAGAGAGTTTATTCTACTGCAGTTACAATACTTATACCTCTTGGTGGGAGGGGGTGGTATGCATGCTTGGACCACCACAGGAACAATAGTAAAATGTTGATCAGGCATGGCCGTTGGCTAGTGAGACAAGTGGTGAAATGATAAGATCACAGAATCCCAAGCAGCCTCCGCTTGACTAGACGATAAGAGCTAAGCTCTGTAAGATGGCTCCCTACATCTCCCCCTGTTTTGTTTTAAATTAAATGTGGTCAGGGGAGGCATTGTCCGGTATCCCTTGTGACACAAACACGAAAGCATGAAAGTACACATCTCAAGGGGGGAGATGGGGAGATGCAAGTGACACATGTGCTCGGGCACCACATGTGCTCGGCCACATGGGCACAAGCAATACATGGGCTAGGGCAGCATATGCGTGCCCTTCCTTTGTTCAAGGTGGCCTTTATAGGGTTTCTTCAACCTGCCCCCACGTGGGGCTTCTTCCCAGGCAAAAGTCCGTTGCTAAGGAGGTTACCAGGGAGGCTGGGTCTTCTTTAGGCTGGATCACATTTTAATCAGATTAAGGGAGAGGTCAAGGGAATTCTAGGAACTTCGTGGGGAGGGGTCCAACCTCCTCAGGGTCTGCTGAAGGTCTCATCAGGTCTGTTTTCTGTATCCACAAGGTGGGTCAGTCGCAGGATTCTCCTTCCCAGAGACTTTGTTAATCTGTTTCATTGCCAAGGGCCTTTCCCTATCTACCTGCCTACATCAGCAAGTCTCACAATGGAGACCTTACTGATGCCCGATTGAGCAAATCAATGAGCAAAGAGATGACAGTGATACAGCGATACATTTTTAACTATCTTGATTGAGGTGCCTGGATTTACACTACTGCTAATTATACTTATCATATATATATATATATGATACATATACATATATATCATATGTATATGTATATGTATCATATATATATATATTCCTATATTGTACCTATCAAGAGAGAGATCTCCTTGTTCCAACAGTCCTTTAGGGGCCCTCCCAGCCACCTCCTCCATATAAAATCTTGGTTATATTTTATAGCAAATAAAATATGCTCAGTTCTACAGATAATATCTCCAGTTATAAAGATTTGCTTAATTTGTTATTCCCTTACTATTTTTTTAACATTACTCATATGAAAGTCTTTTAAAAAAGATTAAAAAAAATTTTAACACCTACACACATATTGGGAAATAAAGTTAAACTTCTGAAATACCACAAAACTATCAGTCAATACTAATTTGATAATTTTTTCAAGAATGAAATCTTTCATTTTTCAAAAATATATAAATTTTAAAATTAATAGTATGTATAGTTCTATGATAATCATCAAAGTATCACTACATCACTGTCATCCCATTGCTCATCAACTTGCTGAGCGGGCTCCAGTAACATCTCCATTGTGAGACTTGTTTTGTTTTTGGCATATTGAATACACCACGGGTAGCTTGCCAGACTCTGCTGTGCTGGCGGGATACTCTCGGTAGCTTGCCGGGCTCTTGGAGAGGAACTGAGGAATCAAACCTGGGTCAGCCGTGTGCAAGGCAAACGCCCTACCCGCTGTGCTATTGCTCCAACCTATGATAATCAGAATTATAATAATTCCATGCAAATACACTTAAAATTAGCATGAAATAGCTAAATATAACAAATACAAAATTTAGTGAGACAGAAGAATTAAGAAAATTTAAAGGAAAAGTATGAGTATAAAAGTGTGCTTTATCCTAAAAAAGGAATATTGGCTTTATGTTAGAAATATGATGTATTTAATATATATTTAACATTTATTTATATTAATGACATATATTTAATAACATTAAACATAATATTTAACATATAATATATCCAATATTTATGTTATAATATATAAGAGAGATAGTTCAGTGGCAGACCCAGGTTCAATTCTCTGTATCCCATATGGTCCACTGAGAAGCAACAGGAAAAGTTCGTAAGTGCATAGTGCAGAGCCAGGAGTAACTCCGAGTACCACCGCGTATGGCCCCAAACAGCATATGCTTGTACCTTTAACCCCTTCTGTCGGGATTCTGCCCTTCTGTTGGGAAAAGATGCTTGATCCTGCCATGATACCCAGCACCCAGCCAGCACCTAGGGGACCAGTGTTGGCCCTGCTGACCTGCTCTTTCGTGTTGGGTAGCCTCATATGGCATACAGTTTGTGCCTTCACAACCTTGAATGTGTGAAGGGAAAGAGGTCTGCTCTGAGGGGCTCAGGACCACCTACTTTTGTTAGAGGCTGTCGTACTGGCCGGTTTACATCTGACTGCATGTCAAATACTCAGCCAGTCTGAATGCCTCTGGAACCTTGTCTGAAAGACACTAGAAATATTTCTTTTGTTGAAAAGGATAAAAGTTGAATAGCACTTACATTTTAAATTATTCGGCAGAAATTAGAACTCCTGAAGGACAGAGAGCCTTGGTTGGATCCCTGAGTGCAGAGCCAGGAGTAAACCCCAAAGACCTGTCTCATTTCCCAGTGTCCCAGAAACAGAGCAGGACCTGTCAGTCGATCGGTATTTGATGTTTGACCGTGTGTGGTCTGAGTACATCCTGTCTGACAATTCCACACTCCCCTCTCCAAAAAAAGAAATTCGTGTTCCCGACTTCCAGTGTTTGAAAATTTTTTTCTGGTGTTTTATTGATTAATTTCCTAAAGCTTAAAAAGAAGTTACTACTTCTAAAGATTCAAAGTGTGTTTTGAAACTAAGTTTGTTGAATGAAATTGAGCACATAGAGATGTTCCTTTTAACAGAAATACTTGTATATCTTCAGTCTCTTGATTCCTTCTGTTAATGGTGCCATTTTACATAAAGCATCCCCTTCTCTAGCTGGTTGCCTTGAGGAACATCCACTGACCAGACTATTATTTTTTATTTTTTATTATAAACATTTTATTTTATTTTTAATTCCCCCCCACACACCCCTTGGGGATGCAGGGCTGAGATCTCCAAGCCTGCTTGGAATAGGACTGAGCCTCTTACGCCCAGATCCCCCATTTTCCAGTAGCTAGGCAGTCACACCCAGAAACTGCCCCCAGCACTATGGAATCCCATCAATGGCCAACATCCAGAGACTACAAAACCAAGCTCCCGGAAGTGCGACATCTTATAGCCTAGTTCTCCCTCTGAGAGAATCTGGCAAGCGACCGAGAGTTTTCCTGCCCACGTGGGAGAGCCTGGCAAGCTCCCTGTGGTGTATTCATATGCCAAATACAGTAACAATGATGGGTCTTATTCTCCTGACCCTGAAAGACCCTCTAATACTGCACCATTGGGAAGGACGAGTGGAGAAATTACTGGGCCCACTAGAGCAAATTGAGGGTCAATGGGATGATAGTGATAGTGATATATATATATAATATATGTATGTGTGTGTATATATGTATATACATATTTGTGGAGGTGTATATATATAATACATTATGCTTAAGTAATATTAATAAAGAAAATATTTTAATAAAAGTCTATATAGATGTAAAAATAAACCTTCATATACAGAGACCATTCAATACTAATGAAGCATAAATACATCAAAAAGGTTTAAAATTCCTTAACCACCTCAAAATAAGCAGACTTTTCTTAATCTCTCTTGAGTTGAGAGCAGCCACCATAAGCACCATGAGTGAGTGTGATACCCAGTGGCAGAGTGCTGAGATGGTTGTCTTCTCTGTTATAGAAGCTCCTTCGATGCTTCTTGTCAACTGATTTCAAGTCCCTGAACTTTCTGAACTGTTACCTGTCTGTGAAGCTCTGCAGTGTTCCTTTAATTCTGAACGATAATCTAGCTGGATAGAGTATCATTCGTGAGGTGTTCAGTTCTGTGATTTTTTTTATTTTTATATTTACCTACCATTCTCTTCTGGCTCTTATAGTCTAATTTGATATATATATTGTAAATCTTGGACTGGAGCAATAGCATGGTGGGTAGGGCATTTGCCTTGCACCCTTGCAAGAGGCCAACCCGATCCGTCCCTCTCAGAGAGCCCAGCAAGCTACTGAGAGCATCCCTCCCACAGGGCAGAGCCTGGCAAGCTCTCTGTGGTGTATTTGATATGCCAAAAACAGTTACAACAAGTCTCACAATGGAGCCCGCTCCAGCAAATCCATGAGCAATGGGATGACAGTGCTACAGTGCTATTGTGAATGTTTGGGATGTTTTGTTGTATACAAATTCACCTTTTTATCTTGTTATTTTCAGTATTCTGTCTTTGGCTTTTGTCATTCTGAGGATGAAGTGTCCTGAACATTTTTCATTTGGGTAGATTTGCACTAGGACCCTTTAGGCCTCTTGATGTCCCTGCACTCCTCAACTCTGGGAAGTTCTTATCTGATTATTTTAACTGGTGATTCTTTTTTTTTTTTTTTGGCTTTCTGGGTCACACCTGGCAATGCACAGGGGTTACTCCTGGCTCTGCACTTAGGAATGACTCTTGGCAGTGCTCAGTGGACCATATGGGATGCTGGGAATAGAACCCGGGTTGGCTGCATGCAAGGCAAACACCCTACCCACTGTGCTATCGCTCCAGCTCCCTTAACTGGTGATTCTTTATCAGATTTGCTTTCCTATTCTCCAGGGAATTCACCTCATAGTTATCTGGTATGTTTTTCTTTTTTTTTCTTCTTTCAGACTTTTGCCCTACCTTCTGTTATTTTCTACAGGTTTTCTGCATCTCATCATGGAACTCAGTGATATTTTTTCCTCAGACTATCTATTGAGGTGTTTTTTTCTATGCCTTACCATTTCTGTCATTTTTTACTGTAGTTTTCTCATTCTGCACTCATATATTTTTTTCTACTCTTTTAAGAAGTTAAATGTGAGCTTGTGGGACTGGAGTGATAGCACAGAGGGTAGGGCATTTGCCTTGCATGCGGCCAACCGAGTTCAGTTTCCAGCATTCCATATGGTCCCCCAAGCACCATCAGGAGTAATTTCTGAGTGCACAGCCAGGAGTAAACCCTGTGCATCACAGGGTGTGACCCCAAAAGCAAAACAAAAAAACAAAAAAAATTGAGTTTGTTATAATGGAAACTCTGACAAGTCAGGTGTCTTCAATTAGTGATGATTACATAGTTTCTGTGTGTTTATAAGGCTGATAAGAAGTAATTGGCAATATTTGTTTCTTAAGAACTCATTGATTGTACTTATTATCTGTTCTTGAGTTTTCCTGTGCCATTATCACTGATCCATTACTGCACTGCTGTGGAATTAAGTGTTGCCATTAATGACAATATTTATTTAGTGCCACATTAACTACTTTCATTTCTCACTCTCTCTAGTAATACGTCCTTTTAAGGGTAAGTGTGGGAAATTGCTACATCTTTTAATATTAGTAATGGAAGTAACTACTATTTCCAGTTAGTAATAGAAGTGAGCTGATATACAGGCCCCACTTAAAATGATTGTTAAACATTGAAAAATAGACTGTTTTAGAAAAAGCAAAGGTCTTATAACTATGTTTTTTTTATAAATCTGACCTAAATTTTGAACTCTAAGTTATGGTTTCTTTCAAATGGTTTCTTTCACTACATAAAATTAAAAAAAAACCTTATAGTGAAACACAGGCATTTAAGCATATGAACAACAGTTTGCTTACATGTGATTGATCCTAGAGAAAAGTGAGACTTGAAATCTTTTAAGTCACCACTGAACTCTCAAACTCTGAGGCATCTGACAGTTTTTTTTTTTTATTATTGAATCACCAGGTGAAAAGTTACAAAATTCTCAGGCTTATGTCTCAGCTATACAATGCTCAAACACCCGTTCCTTCATTAGTGCCCATATTCAACCACAAAAAAACCCAGTATACCTCCCACCCCCACCTGTGTAACTGATAAATTCCACTTCATTTTCTCTTTACCTTGATTACATTCCATATTTCAACACAAAACTATTTGTTGTTGGAGTCCTCCCCCCAAAAAAAACTGCCCTACTGAGAAGGAAGCAGTTGATAATTCGTTTTCCATTGCTGAGAATGAAGAGATATGTAGTTGTGTGGCTGCTACTGCATATCTCTTAGCATTTCTGTATTTTAGTATTTTAGTAATTAAGTCCCAGGAGATTTGTGTTAGAAATTGCATCATTTCCGTTCCTGGGGCAGCATGGGGCAATGGCTTAGTTCACAGTCTAGAGACATGGCTGCAAGCACTTGCTGGGACCAAAAGTAGTCTAGCTGACTCCAGATCTTGGTCGATCAGCAGCAAAGCAGCCGCACAAAAGCGTGGCCACCCGAGTTGAATCTCAGCAGAGCGTGAAGGCATCTGACAGTTTTATCTTGTGAAAATGTCTGCAGTCACATAAATGCTAATCCTCACATTTCTGTCTGCCTTACTTTTAACTTTTGGTGTTTTTTTTTTTCTGGTTGATCGTTCTGATTCCTAATCTGACATCTTGACTTATTTGCATTTATAATTTTTTGTGTCCCTGCTGATTTTCCAGAGACTATTTAAAACTTCCTGGATTTTATTTTATATTAAAAACACATCAATATTAGTATCTGAACAAGATTTATACGCCAAAATTTCTCATAGGTATAAGAAAACAAAAAATATCTCTTTAATAATAAATTTCTCATTAATATGCCAAATGTTCATAAATGTATTTTTTTGACCATTAACTTCTCTAGTTTGGATTATTATAAGCATTAAGAAGATTTATCCTGAAGAGAGGCCCTTATGTCCAATAAAACACATACAATCTCCATCTTCTACTCATTATTCATTCATTTAGTCTTTTATGAATAAGACACCCTGCTAATTTCCCAAATTAAAGAACATGAGCACCCAGTCTCAAAATTTAGTTGAGTGTGTTTGTTAATTTATCTTGTCTGAGATTTAGTGGCAGTCCCTAGACTATTTTGAATAAGAACAACACTGATCTATTTTGGATAAGAAATTGCATTTTAAAAAAATGTTGATGTGGGCAGGAGCTACAATACAGCTGGGAGAAAGTTTGCTTTTCGTGCAGCCAATCAGAATTCAATCCCCAGCATCCCATATGATCCCCTGAACATAACCAGGAGGTATTCCTGAGTGCAGAGCCAGGAATAACCCTTGAGTATTACAAAGTGTGCCCTATGCTGCAAAAAAGAAATTTTAAAATTTTGATGCGATATCATTAAGTGTGGGGTCTTAAATTATGCCTGATATTTATAATCTTATTTCTACATGCATTTATTACATTCACAGGATTTGTCTATGGCTTTACTACAATTTTGTTTAAAATGAAGACTCTTTAGTAATGGTTGTGTTTCATATCAATGCATTCTATGTCATTGGTACCTAGTATCTGCTAATAATACAGAGATAATCAACCTATTTGTTCCTTAAGAGTCCAGATTATTGTCTTAATTATTTTAATTAAAAGTACTGGAGCAAAAAAGAAATACTGAAGTGATCGGTTCCTCTGCCCCTCTCGGAGAGCCCAGCAAGCTACCGAGAGTATCGCACCCCACAGCAGAGCCTGGCAAGCTCCCCATGCCATATTCGATACGCCAAAAACAGTAACCACAAGTCTCATGATGAGAGACGTTACTGGTGCCCGCTTGAACAAATTGATGAGCAACGGGATGACAGTGACAGTGACCCTAAAATGTAAAACAGTGAACATATATATATAATATACATATATATTATATATATATATGAGTAGCTAAGTTAGGAACTGGGTAGATAACTCAAAGAGTTTATCCTGATAACATTTCTTTTCCAGAAATAAAAATCTTAGGAAACATATTTTAATAATCTTTTAGCTTTTCTTGACAGTTTTACCCACTAAAATAAATCTCTACATTAAGATAGCATCTTATTTTATTTGAAAATGAACATAAATCATACTAAATATATTTTTCTGCATCATCATTTTCCTGCTTCCGCATTATATGTGTATCACTGTATCATTGTCATCCCATTGCTCATCGATTTGCTCGAGTGGGCACCAGTAATGTCTCCATTGTGAGGGACCCTCTGCTCCTAAAGACTTTGATTCCAAAGATGTAACACATTCGGGCATCCAGCGCAGCATCCGAGAGCGATGCACTGGGACACCAAACTGGGCTACAACTCTGTGCTGCCGGGGGTGGATTTTTTTTCCTCCCCACCCTGTCTTCCTGCACGGAAAGCGGCGGGCTGGTGGCACCCATGTGGCAGGCGCCATCTTCTGTGACTCCAGACCCACAGGTATTCGGATTTTACTTTGGGGGCTCCCAGGAACTCATGGGAAGGGGGCGTAACCGGCACGCCCTCGGCCCAGATAAACCCGGAGCCGCTGAGCGCGAATCGGACCCTCTGCGCCTAAAGACTTTGAATTCAGAGACTTCTTACAGCAATGCACTGGGACTGTGAGCTGGGCTATGTATTTTCTGGCAGAATTATCCCTGGACTTTATACAGAAATCCAAAACCGCGCGGATGCTGCCGCATCCGCGTGACTTAACATTTATAATTGTCAGCAATGTTGAAACGGTTCCATTTGAACAGGTCTGACTTGGGGGGGAAACTCCAAATAATAACTAAGTTTTTGTTGAAACATTGAAGGTTTTTAATGTAGCAGCCACCTCTGGACTGTGAACTAAGCAAAAGCCCCACGCTGGCCGACGCGGCGTGGCGTACACCATACTATGAGGCGCAGGAAGGGGGATGAGGGGGAAAAAGAAAAAAAAAAAAGGGAAAAGGAAAAAGAAAAAAAAAGAGAGAGAGAGAGTTATGTCAACTATAGTGAGTTTTGTGTTGAATTATGGAATGTAATCAAGGTAAAGAAAAAATGAAGTGAAATTCATTAGTTATACAGTAGGGGGTAAGGGGTGGGGGCGGGGGGTATACTGGGGTTTCTGGTGGTGGAATATGGGCACTGGTGAAGGGATGGGTGTTTGAATATTGTATAACTGACATATAAACCTGAGAACTTTGTAACTTTCCACATGGTGAGTTAATAAAAATTTAAAAAAAAATGTCTCCATTGTGAGACTTGTTGTTATTGTTTTTGGCATATCGAATACGCCACCGGGAGCTTGCCAGTCTCTGCCATGCGGGCGGGATACTCTTGGTAGCTTGCTGGACTCTCCAACAGGGACGGAGGAATCGAACTGGGGTTGGCCACGTGTAAGGCCAATGCCCAACCCGCTGTGCTATCGCTTCAGCCCATATATGTGTAACGGTTTGTTTTAGATAGTGGAAGCATTCTGAAGTACAGATGCAACGGCAGAAATTTCACTTCACATCTGAAGTGTTATAAAGAAGCATGCTGGCCAGGCAAAATTTACGCAAATATTGAAAGTTTTCCGTGTATATCGCCTAGATATATACTACTCAGGAGTAGTCATATACTATTTCTGAGGATTTCACATTGTTTTATTTTTATTATAATTTAAATTAAATGAGTCCATTGGTTTTAAAAATTATAGTATTGATGTGCAAACTTACTGAACCCCCTCATCACCAGCAAGGTGCTCACAACACTGCACCAATATCCTCATGTCAATATATTGTCTGATCTTTCACCCATCATTTCCCCTACTGCCTCATAATCATTGAAGGCCAAGCATTCAATTGTTTAATTCTGTCCCTTCTGTTTTGTCTCTCTATATTTCTTTGATGAGTGGGATCATCTGGTATTTGTCCTTCTCCCGCTAATTTATTTCACATAACATGATACTTTCCAGTTCCATTCATATTGCAGCAATTGCATGACATTATCTTTGCTGAAGGCTGCATAGTATTCCATTGTATATTTATATCAAATTTCTTGTTCCATTCATTTACTATTGAATTAGGTTGTTTGCAAATCCCGGCTAAGCACTGTAAAAAACACTCTTGTGTATGTATTTTTTCCAGATTTATGCTTTTAATTTAGCTTTAAGGGAAGTGGGATTGCTGGGTCACTGTTTTGAGTAATCTCCATTCTGTTTCTCGTAGAGGTTGAACCAAAAATTCCCATCACAGTGGATGAGGGCTCCTTTTTAATCATAAAACTACCAACACTGGTTCTTTCCAATTATTTTTGTATATACCAATTTGATTGGTGTGAGATGATACCTTATTGTTATTTTTATTTGCATTTCCTTGATAGTTAGTAGCACTGGAAAATTCCATATGCCAATTTTCCGTTAATGATTTTTTTTAAATGTGTCTTGTCATCTTCACTCCTCATTATCTGATGGAGCTATTGTTTTGTTGTTATTCTTGATGTTTGATGTTGATGTTGATGTTTCATTATGTCCCTTACTTATTAGCTTATTACCTGGTACATGATGTGAAATATTTTATATTTCTTCTTCACCTGATCTCAGAAGGAAAGCTCCCACTGTCACTGTCACTGTCATCTCATTGTTCGTCAATTTATTCGAGCGGGCACCAGTAACTTTTCTATTACACTCAGCCCTGAGATTTTAGCAGCCTCTCCTTACTCGTCTTTCCCAACGATTGGACGCTCTTTCAGCGTCAGGGGAATGAGACTATCGTTACTGTTTTTGGCATATAAAATACACCACAGGTAGCTTGCCAGGCTGTGCCATGCGGGCGGATTGCCGGGCTCTCCGAGAGGTATGTATATGTCTGTTACTGCATTTTAGATATAAATACACCACGGGGAGCTTGCCTCAGAAAAAGGGCTCCCAGGTTTTTATTATCGAATATTATGTTAACTTGGTGTTGTTGCAAATGGCCATTGCTATCCTTAGGGATGCTCTTTCTGTCTCTATTTTGTTGAGGTTGTTTACCCTTAATGGATATTGAATCTTGTTCAAACTTGTATCACATTTAATAATATGATATTATGATTTTTTATTATTGAATCACTGTGGGATACAGTTATAAAGATTTCATGATTGAGTTTCAGTCATACAATGATCAAACACCCATCCCTCCACCAGTGTACATTTTCCACCACCAATGCCCCCAGTATCCCTCTCACCAGCCCCAACCCACCCTACCCCCTGCCTCCCTCACAGACGGTTTCTTACTATCTCTCTATTTTGGGGCATTATGGTTTGCAATACATATGCCGAGAGACCATCATGTTTGGTCCTTTATTTACTTTCAGCACACATCTCCCATCCCGAGCAATCTCTCCACACATCACTGAGTTAGTGATCCCTTCTATATCCTAGCTGCCTTCTCCTCCAGCATATGAGGCAAGTTTTCAACCATGGAGCAATCTTCCTAGCCCTTGTCACTAGTGTCCTTGGGTATTACTCTCATATTATGTTATTTTTATAGTCAACAAATGAGTGCAGTCATTCTATGTCTATCCTTTTCTTTCTGACTTATTTCACACAAACATGATGCCCTCCATGTCCATCCACTTACAAGCAAATTGCATGATTTCATCTTTCCTAACAGCTGCATAGTATTCCAGTTTGTAGATGTACCAAAGTTTCTTTAGCCAATCGTCTGTTCTCAGCCACTCTGGTTGCTTCCAAGGCTTCCAAGTTCTTGTGAACAGTGTTCACTGTTCTGGCTATTGTGAACAGTGCTGCTATGAACATGATATTAACATTTTAATGGTTTATTTTGTTGAGATGTTATGTTGTATTAATTTGTTTGTATATATTGAATAATTCTTGCATCTCTGGAATAAATCTCATTTGATTTTGGTGCATGATTCCTTTGGTATATTTTTGAATCCTGTTCCCTAAGATTCTGTTGAAGATCTATGCATCCATGTTCATCGTGGATAACAATATTTAATGTGTTTCTTTGTGCTATATCTGGTTTTGTATTATGGTAATGTTGGATTCATATAAGACATGAGGAAGGATTCTTATCTTTTCAATATTTTGTAAAAGATTTATAAATATGCATAATAAGTTTTTGAAGGTGCATTGGAACTTAGTAGTGAATCCATGTTAACCAAAAATCTGTTCAGAGAATTTTTTTTAAATTTTTGACTGATTCTTTACTTACAATATTATTACTAATATTAATTATAATGCTATATGTTGATATGCATATAATTTCAACTACACATCCACCACAATTCATCATCATCCCGTTGATCATCAATTTTTTCGAGCAGTCTCAGTAATGTCTCCATTTGTCCTAGCTCTGAGATTTTAGAAGCCTCTCTTTACTCATCCTTCCCACTGGTGCCACATTGGAGGCTCTTTCAGGGTCAGGGGAATGAGGCCCATCATTGGTACTGGTTTTGGCATATGAAGACATCAACGGGATCTTGCCAGGCTCTCTCATGCGGGCAGGAAAGTCTCGGTAGCTTGCCAGGTTCGCCGAGAGGGAACCTAGTGAGCTCGGTTTTATAGTCTCCGGATCTTGGTCCTTGATAGGATTACATGGCACCGGGATAGTTTCTGGGTATGACTGCCTAGCTACTGGAAAATGGGGGATCTGGGCAGAAGAAGCCCAGTCCTGATCCCAACAGGCTTGGAGATCTCAGCCCCAGGTCCCCAAAAAAAATGTAAAAAACAGGAAAACGTCGTTTATAAAGGTAGTGGAAGGTAGGGGAATTATTAATTATGTCCCTGAAAATAAAAAAAACCTTTGTGCACTTTGTGCAGCCAAGAAAAGGGGGGGGGGTAGAATGATAGTACAGCAGAGAGGGCATTTGCCTTGCATGTGGCCAGCTCGGGTTCAGTCCCCGGCATTCCATATGGTCCCCTGAATACCGCCAGGAGTGATTCCTGAGTGCAGAGCTGGGAGTCACCCCTCAGCATTGCCGACTGTGACCCAAAAATCCAAAAAAAAAGTAAAGAAAAGGAGGGGAGGCACAAAAATAAAAAGGAAAAGGAAATGGGAAAGGGAAAGAAAAAGCAGAAGAAGATGGCTGGGGAAATGGGACAGTGGGGAGGCACCTGCTTGCACGCGACTTATCCAGGTTCAATCCCCGGCATCCCACCTGCAGTGCAAAGACAGGAGGAAACCCGGGGCATTGCTAGTGTGTCCCAAAAGCAAAAAAAAAAATAAGAGAGAGAGAGATCACACTTACACCACCACAATTAGAGATTTATAATTTCTGGCAGTGCTCAGGATTTTCTCCTGGCTCTGTACTCAGGTATGACTCATGGAATAGGGCTCAGAGGACCATATGTGGATGGGGGCTAGAACCTGGGTTGGGTGTGTACAAGGCAAATAAGTGCCCTATCTCTCCAGCCTGTGCTGTATTTTAAGCATGTGCTATTAAGTGAGAACAGTAATAGAGTGATAGTTCATTTATATCTTGTTACATGTCCGTTAGATCACCATTAGAAGACATACATAAAACTATTCAGCGACCGCGTAGCTTCAGATATGGCATGGAAATAAATTGGGTCAAATTACTTCTAGCCATGTGTTTCTTGAATCATAAATTGAATCCTTGAGATTTTGCATTTACAAGTCAAAAATTTAGTAAAGAAAGTCAGGGAATGCATATGCTTTCTACTTGTACCTTATTGAAAATTGCCTCTGCCTTTATGTTTTTTTTTTTTTGCTAAATTTTAAAAAGTCAATGTATCATCATGAAATTTTCTTATACATGGGTGGATATGATTTTATTATGCTGAGTAAAATCAGAAGAAGAGGGACAAAGAATGATTGCACTCATTTGTGGGATATAAAAAAAATAGCATGTGAATAATACCCAAGAGGTATCTCTTGGAGAGCCCAGCAAGCTACTGAGAGTATTCCGCCCACACAGTAGAGCCTGGCAAGCTACCTGTGGTGTATTCGAAATGCCCAAAACAGTAATGACAGGTCTCATTCCCCTGACCCTGAAAGAGCCTCCAATCATTGGGAAAGACGAGTAAGGAGAGGCTGTTAAAAATCTCAGGGCTGGGAGGAATAGAGACGTTACTGGTGTCCACTCGAGTAAATCGATGAACAACGGATGACAGTGATACAGTGATACAGTGAATAATACCTCAGGAAAGTAGAAACAAGGGCCAGGAGGACTGGTCCATAGTAAGAAGCTTGCCACAAAGCGGGGAGGGGGAGGGCAGTTAGGATAGAGAAGGGACCACTATGACAATGATGGTTGAAAATTATCACTGCAAACAAACTGAATGCTGAAAGAAGGTAAAGTGATATGCATGATATTCTTTCAGTTGTTGCAAACCACGGTGCTTAAAGGAAAATGAAAGAGAGAAAGAGAGAGAGAAAGTAGAAAGTGGGAAAGAAAGAAGTGCCTGTCACAGAGGCAGGCTGTGGGGGTGTGGTGGGGGAGGGACAGAGGAAAACTGGGAATACTGGTTCTGGGGAATGTGCTCTGGTTGAAGGGATGGGTGTTGGAACATGGTATGACTGAAGATCAATCATGAGCAATTTTGTGACTGTCGATCTCACAGTGATTCGACTAAAAAATAATTTAGTAAGTCAATGTAAAGTGCTTTAAGAAGACTATGTGAAATAACCAGAATAACTGTTCTTTCGAAATAAGTATGTGTAATGACTAGGAAGTTCATGTATAGTGTGGTCAAGATTGTTATTTCACTCTGCTTGCCCCAGTGTGATATCAGGTCTTTCCAAGCACCACTTTTTTAGCAAATAAGAATTAAAATTGGGGCCGGAGCGATAGCACAGCGGGTAGGGCGTTTGCCTTGCACGCGGCCGACCCGGGTTCGATCCCCGGCATCCCATATGGTCCCCCAAGCACCGCCAGGAGTAATTCCTGAGTGCAAAGCCAGGAGTAACCCCTGAGCATCGCTGGGTGTGACCCGAAAAGCAAAAAAAAAAAAAAAAAGAAAAAGAATTAAAATTTAGGGGCTGGAGTGATAGCACAGTGGGTAGGGCGTTTGCCTTGCACTCGGCCGACCTGAGTTCTATTCCCACATCCCATATAGTCCCCTGAGCACTGCCAGGGGTAATTCCTGAGTGCATGAGCCAGGAGTAACCACTGTGCATCACCGGGTGTGACCCAAAAAGCAAAAAAAAAAAAAAAAAAAAAGAATTAAAATTTAATTAAAAATAGGAAATGGATGATTTATATGCTATTGAACCATCCATATGTATACAAAAGAAAGATAAACTTAACAAGGGTTTTAGTTAACCACATAACTTGGTAAGCAGTCTAAGAAAATTTCGAAATGTCTATGTAGCATATATATTCTTCACATTCTACCAGAAGGACATTATAACCTGGATATTTTGAGTTCTATCACTTACTTATGACTTGGGACAATAATTTCACAAAATATACAGCCTTTCTCCCTTGCAACTTCTACATATAGAATTTAAGTGCTTTCCTTGGGATAAGCAGTATTTAGGGTTGACAAAAAAAAAATCTTACTTTATTACTATTGGCTCATATAATCTCAGAGTATTTCCATTACCACATAACTTGGACATTTCTCTCCCTTAGTGACATTTAACTAAAGTCGTAATATCTGAATACTTCTTTTGCATGTCCTGTGACCTTGTGAGCAGAGTAAGAAACAGGACATCCCTAAAGAAGATCAAGGACCAACTACCAAAAATTTGGACTTTTGGCCACAACTTATTACACTAATGGTCACTATCATCGATGAGGATAAAACAGCCTACACACCTGTTCTAAATCAGTAAGTAAAACTATTTTGAAAATGAATGAATTTCATTCCAGTAAGGTTAAGGATATATTAAAATGTTTTAAGTATAGATCATCGTCTCAAGGTAATGACAAACTATTCTAAACTTATGCTATAGAACACATATCTTTTGTTTTATCAGTAAATATAAATTCTGTTACAAGACTTCTTATTCAAGCTAAAATATTTGACATGTACACATATGCGTCCCTAAATTGAATTTTTATGTAGTAGAATGTCTTATTTTTTTCTCAGGTTTCCTTCATAATTACTCTATTGTCTCAGGAAAAATAAACTGTAGTCCAGCCCAAAACTAAAAAACAATAATTAAAAAGCTAGCATCTTAAAAATCAATATTAGCCCAAAATAGTTTCCAAGAAGTTGTATGGATGAATTGGGAAAATGTAATATTTTTGAAGGTAAAAAAGACTATTTTTGCAGATTGTAATCTAAACCTATACTTTATATGTGTATGTGTAGATATATATAGCACTGTAGCATTGTCATCCAGTTGTTCATCGATTTGCTCGAGCAGGCACCAGTAATGTCTCTATTGTGAGACTTGTTGTTACTATTTTTGGCATTATCAAATACGCCATGGAGAGCTTGCCAGGCTCTGCTGTGAGGATGGGATACTCTTGGTAGCTTACCAGGGTCTCCGAGAGGGAAGGAAGAATCGAACCCAGGTCGGCTGAGTACAAGGCAAACACCCTACCCACTGTGCTATTGCTCCATTACACACACACACACACACACACACACACACACACACACACACACACACACACACACACACACACACACACACGTATATATATGTAACTTTGTTGAGAAATCTAAAATCAATATATCAAAGTATCACTGGAACACTTGGTGAATTGTCTGATTTCTCTGGGACTCAGTTTCACCCTATGTTAAATGAGACAATATTACTAGATGATATTCAGTTCAATTTTAAGGTTGCGTATTTATAATTTATTTAATTTTCCTATGTCAGTTGTACAAGCAAAGTAACCGCTGACTCTGAGCAGGCATTTGCAATCTGGTTAATTGTGGGGCTTTTCTGACTTATTGGGACTCTCTGAGATACTACCGGCAGCAGGGGTCATAGGAGGAGACAATATAATATGAAATAGATTCCAACTTAAGATATCATTCTCTATGCTGGTCAAGATAGGGTAGTTTACCCATCCCACGGTTCACGAAGCTCTTTCCCTGCCGTGAGTTTCTTTCTCTAGTTCCATAACTTCAGTCTGGAGTCAGTTCGGGGACTTTCTTACACTTGGCCTTGTCTTCACCCTTCTCCACATCGCACAGATGAATGAAATGATTATCTCCCATTTATCGTTTCCCCTTCTGACTAATTAGCAAAACCCCTCCCATTCCATCTACCTTGTTGCAAAAGGGAGTCGTCTATCTATCTTCTGCTTCTGTTTTGCTTTTGTTTGCTTTGTTTTTGATTCATACTGGCCTGTGCACAGGGCTTGCTCCTAAGGCTCTGTGGTCAAGGGTCACTCCTGTACTGCTCAGCGGACCCCATGGGGAGCCAGAGATTGAATCTGGGTCGGGCGTGTGCAAGTCAAGACCTTCACCCGCTCTTCTATCTCTCCAGCCGTCTAAGCAGCAATTCGGAATATGCAGTTAAATATCGTCCAGGAAATGACGGCTAGGAGATGGGTATATCATTGTCTTTGTTCCCTGTCCTGAGCCTTGAGATGGGAGTCACAGAAAGTTCGTCTAACAAATTAAAAAACACTCCTTTGTGTACTGTAGTCCAGTGAGTCTTGTGAACACAGCCCTTCCGGTGTTCAAAGACAGATGTTTTGACAGAAACATCTGACAGATGTTTCAAGGCTTCTGCGTGGAGCCTTGAAACTTGGGGCTCACGATGAATACTCCAAATCTTCTGTGGCTTCAGAACATAGAAGTTGGGGTTGCCCTGCTCCATTTTTTTTTTTTTTTTGGTTTTGGGTCACACCTAGCAATGTTCAGGGGTTACTCCTGGATGCTGGGGATTGAACCCAGTTCAGACACGTGCAAAGCAAACACAGTAACCTCTGTACTATCTATCGCTCCGCCCCTTCAGTGATCCCTTTATCATGTGCTCCAACACGCCTCAAGGCGAAACTATCTTTGCCGTTCATATACATGCTGATGTGATATTTTTGTTATTTTTGTGTGCTCAGGCGTGACTTAGCTGATATCTAGATTTCGCTCAATTTAATATATCTTTTCTCTTCCTTTCCACACCTACTTGAAAAGATCTTAAACCTTTGTATTTTTTGTCTTCCAAAGATTTTTTTCTTTTAATCTAAGTATTTGCATTTCAATCAAATAGATGCTTTACCCTTTAAATGTTTATAACACATAAATCTATTTCCCTGACTTATTTTTAATAATGATATTTATTTTTCTCTATTTTCCTGTCCAACTGATTAGACATTTGTGATCCCTGTTTAAGTTTTCAAAAGTATCTTTTGGTTTTATTGATGCCTGTGTTGTCTGGGTCTTTAGAATCTTTCAGATACTTTATTTAATTGTTTCCTTTGTAGAGATAACAGTTAAGTGGTGATAGCAGTAATTCATTGAGAGATATGAAGGCTTTGTTTAAAAGATGATGACCAGTTAGGATCCCATTTGAAAGACAATAAGGAGATAAGTCAGATCATTTTGACAAACTACATTGGAGTGGGCTGGAGCTATACCACAGTGGGTAGGGTGTTTGTTTTGCATGCGGCTGACCCGGGTTTGATTCCTCCATCCCTCTCAGAGAGCCCGGCAAGCTACCGAGAGTATCCCACCCGCACAGCAGAGCCTGGCAAGCTATCCATGGCATATTCGACATACCAAAAACAGTAACAACAAGTCTCACAATGGAGTCGTTACTGGTGCCCACTTGAGCAAATCAATGAACAACGGGAAGACAGTGTGACAGTGCTACCTAAATTATAATAAACTTATAATAAATGTAATATAATAAATGATTTGTATTTATCATAATTTATCTTATTATTATTTAATAATATTTAACAATATTATTAAATAATAAATCTTACTTTATTATGATTTATACATATCATAATAAAAGTAATTTTGAAATATTAAGAAGTAGCTTTCTTTAAAAGGAAGGATATAATGACTTGAATTTTAATATAATAATTTACTACAATTTCCACAAATTGTATGAGCAGAAAAATCATATATTTAAATGTTAAAGTCGTTTTGAGTAATATTAATTCAATATAGATTATAGGGGAGGTTCATTATGTGTTGTAATATAAGAAATAATCCTTTTTTAATATTTGTAGGACCTGAAAGATAATATAGATGTTAAAATGCTTTCATTTCATGTGGACAAGTGCAGTTCAGTTCATCTTCATGCATGTGATCTCCCCAGCACTGCCAGGAGTGACCCCTGAACACTGCTGGGTATCACCTAAAAACGCCACACAAAATTAATAAATAAAATACTTTTCAGTTTTTACTTAATTTATTTGAATTATTGTGACTTAAAATATTGATAAAATACAAATAAATACATATTTCTTCCACTTTAAGATCATGTGTGTTTGCATGTACTTATTATTATCTTAATTTGTTTTAGTTTCCTCCAAAGTATGCATATTGTACAGACTCTATTTTCTCTCTACATTAAGAAATATGTAAGAAATGATCTTATATCTTGAATATCACTGTATCACTGTCATCTCATTGCTCATCAATTTGCTCGAGCGGGCACCAGTAACATGTCCATTGTGAGACTTGTTGTTACTGGTTTTGGCATATCCAATATGCCATGAGTAGCTTGCCAGGCCCTGCCGTGTGGGCGAGATACTCTCGGTAGCTTGCCGGGCTCTCCGAGAAGGGACAGAGGAATCGATCTTGGGTTGGCCGCAGCCCTACCCTAAGTGCTGTCACTCTACCCATCTTGAGTATAACATGGCCAATATTCAAAATTTATTTAATTTGCAAATATAAAATGTGCTGCTTCAATTTTTCTCAAGGTTGAAAGATGAACCATAACATTCTTTTAAAATTGTTTGTTCTGAAGATAAAATATCCCACCAGGAAGAGATTGGGCTTAAACTACTTTGATCAGGGATTTTCGTCTTGCTCTTTCTGTTTTAAGGCTAATGCTGCTTAAAGTATTATAGCTGTTGATCTATTTGCCTGATTTGTGGCTTTGCTAGATTATTTATATAGTTTGAATTGTTATAAAAGTGTTTAATGTACTAAAAAGTAAATAATATATAATATATAGTTATATGTATATACATACATATATACTTTTAATCCATATAGCCATTATTCAAACCCAACAATTACCAACCTGTGCCATATTTTCTTCATTTTTGTTCTCGAACATTCATTTTATTTTTTCTTTACTGAATTATATTAATTAACTTAAACATTATTATCTCTTTCCCATTTAGATGTCAAAGTAGTTATCACTTAATGACATTAATAGTGATGACTTGGTATTTAGTACTCCCTGTTCCATGATCAAAATACTTATTTTTCTTTTGGCATTTGGTTTTATTAACTAGGATCCAAATAAGGTCCACACCTACATTTATTTATGTATCTGAATTATTTCACTCTAACATGACTTTCCATTGCCTTCTTGAAAAAGGCTTGTTAATTACTCACTTTCTGAGTTATTCTACATGCCCACTTATATTTAACATGTTCTTCCATTTAACGTATACATGTTGTTTTCATTTTTTTGTGTTTTGAATTCATTTTCCTTTCTTTCCCTTTTATATTCTTGTGATGGTGGGGGGAGGTCACTTAGTTGTGTTTGTTGCCATGATTGTGTGTGTCTTCGTAGCATAATTTAGTTTTAATACTTACCAGGGTTCCCAGACTTCAGTTGTGGTACGTTCAAATACTTCATTGGCATTGTGCTGATGATGAGAAACAAGGCTGTAGTTCTGGGGACCCTGAACCATAGAGTGACTGTAATCGCTCTTAGGCATGAGATATGGTGGGTGGGGGGGACTGAATTCTTGGCTTCACAGCCAACTGCTAGTATGGCAGGCTTTTTTTGCCACTCAGCTATCTCAAGACACTTGTATTGATTCATCTCCGTGTTTATTACCCCATGTTTTTTGCCTTATATTAGGAGTATACGGCAGAGCCTGGCAAGCTACCTGTGGTGTATTCGATATGCCTAAAGACAGTAACAAGAAGTCTCACAATGGAGACGTTACTGGTGCCTGCTCGAGCAAATCAATGAACAATGGGAGGACAGTGTTACGGTGTTCTGTATTTGATAGTCTTCATGTTTATACACATGGTTTAGAGATTAATTATAGGGTTCTTTATTTCTTTTTCTGTTTTTGTTTCCAATTCTTTCTTAAGAATATATTTATACTCCAAGGCCACATTGGGTCTGGTTGCTTCCCATGTATTGATGGTAAGTTTGTTCTGTGCTGATCTTCCTATTTCAAAGTTCTTTATCAAACTCTTCTATAGTAATCATATTTGTTTATACTGTTTTAAGAATAACCTATTCCATTAGTGACTTCAAAATAGTAGTTTTATAATGTTAACATTTCTCCAACACTATTAGACTTATTTTGAAAAGAATTTCATTTTATAAATTAGGGCAACAACTTGATTATCATAAAATATAACAAGTACTAAATTGACTAAATGCTTAATTTTTGATTGAACCCAAGCTATTTTATTTTATTAATTCTGGATTCACATAAGTTTCATAAAATCACTCTTATATATAGTTTCTTTTAATTTTAAGAAATATTTGGGCTTTCACTATATTTCAGCCACTACATAAAGTTTTCATCATAAATATTTAAATTTGTATATATGGTTCCCCAAGCACTACCAATAGGAATTCCTGAGTGCAGAGCTAGCAGTAAAAACTAAGCATCACTATGGGCCCCCCAAACTAAAAAGTAAAGAAATATAATAAAAATTGTCTTTGGGGACTAGAGCTGAAGAACGTGAAATAAGTCACTTGCCCTGCATACGCCAGGCATTTTCAAACCCGTGGCAATACCGAAGCATGATTAAGGGTTAAACCTGAGCACAGAGCCAGGCATACCTCTAAACAGCTTGATATGGCCCCCAAACAAGTAAAAAAATAAAAGCTTTCAACTGTCCATTTTTGTAGTCTGTGATTGAAACCAAATAGGAAAACTAACCAATATATTTAATGGATTGATACATGTATCTCGTATTTGCCACTTTTATATTGCTATTTAATTATAAGTAATATTTCCATTTTAATCCTGGAAACCTGAGCGAGCAATTTATTTCCTACACTAAATCATTTTGCTTGCTAGTTTTCACAAAGGGGAAATGGGTCATTGGAAAAATCAAAAATATCAGACTAAAATGCTACCTTACTAAGAAAAATACGAAGGAAAGAAAATTTATTTTTTCTGAAGGTTTTTACTCAAGTTAGTCCATTTGAATTTTAAAATAGATCAGATGCTTCTCAAAATTTTCGCAATAAATTATTTTCTGAAATAAAACGGATATTTTTCTAAAAAATCACAAGAGAAATCACTTGTATCACTTGTCTTCCCGTTGATCTTCGATTTGCTGGAGCAGGCGCCAGTAACATTTCCATTTGTCCCTGTCGTGTGCTAGTGTAGCCCAATGATATCTGCTTGCTCCAGGAACAGGAAGAGCCTCAAACTGTTCATTCAGGGTTTTGACGAAGAAGTCTGACCATCTTGTAGGTGGGCGGCCACACGGTCTTTTGACGTCCCATGGAATCCAGTCAGTAACAGCTCTAGTCCAGCGGTCGTCTCTGAATCGCATTACATGTCCGGCCCATCTGATTTTTCAGAATAATTACAATAATATTTAATAAGAGTTTTACATTCTCAGTCACTTCTGATGATTTCAATTTTCTGCCTCCCAGTACACATGCCACAGAAGCATAAAACAGTTCACATTATCATTTTACAGTATATTTTTCTGCACCAGGTGGTTCCAGCTAAGTGGATATCTTTTATGTCCTCAATACTTTCATCATTCTTTAGGTGCTATTGAGAATTAATTGGATTGAAGCACTGAACTAAATATTTTTTCCAGTTTAATCAATCCTAAATTTAATTCTAACTGAATTAGTATTATCATTCCCAAATTTTAGATGGTAAAACTGAAGCACAGGGGGGTTAAAAAATTTTCCCAAGATTGCATAAGAAGTGAGTAAACTTATCATAATTTAAGCACCCCTTTAAGTTAATGAAAGTAGTCACCTTAAAGGAAAGTTGCATGGGTGAAGTGATTGGTATTATTTGGTTAGCTGAACTCAAACATTTCTAATCTCACACACCCCTGTATAAACAAACTGAAAACATTTATGCAATTTGTATGCAATTTTCTATTTATCATGGGAAAAATGTTTATAGTTGTCATACACTCATTAGCAACCTCACAAGAAATCACTAAATAAGTCTTTCCTCAGAGTTCACTGCTTACAACAGCTTGAACTAAATAAAAAATGAACGACTTTCCTTTTATGACTTTGGTACCAGAAATATTAAACCATAGGCCCACATTTAACAACCTATTATAGAGTATATAATATAAATTTCTTTTAAAACATTTTACAAATTGTAGTAACATTGATTTTCAAGGATGTAGATGGTTTAGCAGTATCATGTTTTCACATCATACTTATCACCAAAGTGCCAAGATCCTTCTAGCACTTCCTGCCCAAACCCCTAAGGCAGTGACAACCTTAGTTATCTTCTCGGACTCTATGACTTATTATCAATGGACAAGTTATATTCCTTATATTTCACAAATGAGTACAATAACAGGTATTTCTTTATCCTATTCTGACTTATTCCTCTTAGTATTATTCCTGTCAATTATTCTATATTTCATTAAAAGGCAAGAGCTCATCTTTTAATATCACTGAAAAATCCATTTTATATATGAATACTTCACTGGGCCCCTGGGTCAATTTCATATCTTGACTATTGAAAAGCACTGCCATGGACATAGGTATGTACATATCTTTTCAAATTAGTAATTTATATCTTTAAGCTTAGAGACCAAGGGATAGAACTTACAGCATACATTTCTCTGTCGAGTATTATTTTATGGTATGCCAGATAATTTTTCCATGTTTTATTAGATAATTTTCTTCACTGTATCACTGTCATCCCATTGTTCATCGCTTTACTCGAGCGGGCGCCAATAACATCTCCAGTTGTCCCAACCCTGAGATTCTAGCAGCCTCTCCTTACTCATCTTCCCCAATGATTGGAGGTTTCTTTCAGGGTAGGAGGAATGAGACCTGTTATTGTTATTGTTTTTGGCGTATCAGATACGCCACGGGGAGCTTGCCAGGCTCTGCCGTGCAGGCGGGATACTCTCGGTAGCTACCCAGGCTCTCCAAGAGGCATTTATTTTTTTTCCCTATACGATGATGCGCCAACTGTAGTCGAAAAACAGTAACAAGTCTAACAATGGAGACATTACTGGTGCCCGCTCGAGCAAATTGATGAGCAACAGGATGACAGTGACAGTGATGTTGATGTGCTGTCCAGGAATATGTTCACTCATGTGTTAGGCTCGGCCTGAGCGTGTGGAAGGCGTCCTGGAGCGTGGTGGCGGTTGGGCAGTGGAGGTCGGCTCCCAGGGCGGGGTTCCTTGAGGCGGGGAGGGCTCTCACCCGTCCCCCTCTGGGGCGCCCCAAGTGGAGACAGCCTGGTGTAGAGTCCGGTGGCATGGTTTTGGGGGCCTCATTCTATGCTCCCTTCTGGGAGAAGCAGCCGTGGGTTCTGGAGGGTGGCTGATTTTCTTAGCCATATTAATATTCTGAATATGATGATTATACAAGTAGGATCCAAAAAATGAGGCCCCGGCACTTTCAGAGAATGTAAAGGTGAAACGTGTGTCATTTAGTGAGGTTTTGCTTCGCGTTGTTCTGGGTGGTGGTGAGAGGTCTCCCTTCCTGGATTCTCAACCAACAGGGCCAGAGTCTCAATGCAAGGGGCTGTCATTGCGGTGCTCGCTTGAGTCATGCAGAATCAAGATTTCCTGGGCTACCCTGGCAGTGACAAACTGGGAATTTAGATGAGTTTTGCAGCATCTATCAGACCATTTTCTTCATCTTCCCGGGGGCAGATAGCACTTACTGCATAAGAATATTGTCAGGACTCCTGGAGATATAATATACAACTGAATGCTCTGCAGTGGTGAATTGCCTTCTGTCCTACTTCTGTCTTGCAATATTTATATGAGCGCTTGGTTTCACCAAACTCTAAGCCGAGAGTATTTGGGTAGCTGGAGAGTGAATTTTCTGGACTGTATAAATTATGCTCTTTATTTACTAAATATATTTAGTACTAAATATATTTAGTAAAGCACATAGCACATGTTTTAGGATATCCCTGGACATCCCTAGTGCATCTCAGGTTTTTGTTTTCATTTTTGATCATGTTAAAAGCTATTCTAGGACATCCCTTATTTTCATTTTTTCTTTTTTTTAAATTTTTTATTTTATTTTTACAAAGTTGTTCACATTATTTCATATAATATTCAAAAACCAATCCCACCACCATTACAACTTCCCACCACCGTATTTCCATCCCGAACCCCAAACCCTACCCCCCAAAATAGAACCAAAATATTTGTTTTGTATTGCTTGTTATGAATCCACTGAAACAAGCCAAAAAAAAAAAAAAAGGGTTTCTTAGAGGAAAGTGTGTGAATATTGTTGTTCACCCAGGAGCCATTAAGCCCTTCTATAAGAGATTAGTAACATGTTAAAGGTTGAGCCTTGTGTGCTTATATGCATATATATATGTATATATATATACATACACACACATATATATGCATATATGTGTGTATATATGTATAAATATATTTCCCCCTAAGATTGGTTCCTTCTACTTTGAATCCCATCAAATGCGGTGTGTGACACTTAGTATTGGTTGTGTGAAGTGTGAGATGTACAGCAATACATTTATTCATGGGCGAGGCTCATCTGAGCATGTGGAGAGAGACCCTGAGCCCGGGGGTGATTGAGTTCTGGAGTTTTTCTGCTGCCCAGGCTGGCTCTGTTGGGTGGGGAGGGGCCTCACCTGCCCTCCCCCCCCCCCCGGGTTGCCCAAATGAAAAAGCCTTGGCGTGGAATCTGGCCGCATGGCTGTGACATATCGTTTCATGCTCTCTCCCAAAGAACATCCCTTATTTTCACACTGAAATTGTATGCGCATTTAAAGACCAGAGTTTCCTAAATTAATGCCTTAGGTTATGAATATAAACAAAGGGAAAAAAACAAAAGAGTGGTTAAATTTAATTGACAATGGTGATCAACTTATTTCCTAGTATACGTGAACATAAGATTCCAAAAGGAGAAATTGTCACTAAAAAAATGTTCAATTAAATGAGTTCACACTTAAATGATTAAACCAGCATTCACATTTAACTTCAATGTTGTGATATGATTTAATTCTCCTATAACCGAGCTTTAATTTTTAAGTCCACTTAACAATTTACTGCTGAATAAAGTTCATTCTTCTCTTTATAATATCCATTCTCTCTCCTTATGAAAATAGCAGTTAGCAGCATCAAAGCATGTCAAATGTTCTTAACTATAAAACATATTAACAAAAATTGAACTATTTTAATAATATAAAAGGAGCAAAGCAAACTAATTGCCTGCTATATCCTGGCTATGATAATAAAACTTCAGCCGAGTAAATGGTACACAATACAGAATGGTTGCTTACTCATTTGTAACAATGAACATACTTTTCTTCAAAGGCAAACTTTGCATATCAAAATAATACTTCACACTTAATGGAGTCTAATTTTATCTGTGTGACTAATGAATCAGCATTAACAAATTTGGCAATGGTAGATTATGTTTTCCTTATTTCACTAAGAGATTTGCAAGATAATAAATTGGGTTATTAAATTGTTGCGTCTCATTGAATTCTAAGACATCACGTTTAAACTTCTTATTAATTACTGCAAATTAAAAAGAGAAGATATCCAGATGATGTAAAACTGGATCATTTATTTCCTTAAGCATTACACTTTACTTATTTGGGGGAGTTACATCCAGCAGTGTTTTAGTCAATCTCATGAATTCAGATCAGCTTAAGGAGGCCAAATTTAAAGTATGAATAAGTAAATAAGTATGAATATGAAATTTTCATTCTTTGTCTTTTGTTGTTTCACCTTGAAGAAGGTGGCTTTGGGCCATGCCCAGTGGTCTTCTGTGCATCCTCCTGGTTCAGGAATCACTCCCTGGCATTCTCAGGAAACATAAATTGTTCCAGGATCCAAACAAACCAAAGGCATCTGCATGCAAGGCAAGCATCTTAGCACCAGTACTCTGTCTCCGGCCCTTAAAATTTAAGAATAGATAATGATCCTTTCAGATGAAGAAGTGGAATGTTGGAAATCTCTTTAATTCTGCATATATTATAATTCAGATTTATTTGTAATTAGCATATAAATTATTCATGTGTAACTTGAGACTTCTGAAGTTTGTAAAGGCTCTTTACTCCTGAGTATATAAAAAATTGCTCACTGCAATCAAATTTATTGTCATTAATTTTATTACTAACTCATTTTTGCGGTGACTGAAATCTAGCACAGATTTCTGTTTAATATCCTTTTTTTTAAGATCAATAACATCTAAATTATAATGTCCTATATGTTTTATTTATCGTTTCAGTTTTGTTGTTAACAATGGCAAATATTTGTTGTGTGCTCACTCTGTGCTGGTGACTGTACAGGGTACTTACATGTAAAGCTAATTTAAGCCTCACAACAGTCCCTGAAAAAAATCTCAGGTCTATGCCATGATCATTCCCATTTGATCGGTGAGGAAGTTGAGTTTTAAAGATATTAGTCACTACTGCCCGCAGGCAGAGCCCGGCAAGCTACCCATGGCATTTTCAATATGCCAAAAACAGTAACAAGTCTCACAGTGGAGACGTTACTGGTGCCCGCTCAAGCAAATCAATGAACAATGAGATGACAGTGCGACAGTGCTACAGTCACTACCACCATGAGTAAATTAGTAAAGAAGTGGAATAGAAATAAGATATCTATTCTCTAGATTATATTGAGGTTTAACCACTTCAGTGTGCTCCTTGGTTTGATCAGTGGAAATTGCCAGAACTGTGTCAAACTCTGTGAAAAAAGGCAATGAGCAAGTAAGCAGAGGACACAAGCTTTGTGTATATATATACACACATATATACATACATACCTCTCAGAGAGCCCAGCAAGCTACTGAGAGTATCCCGCCCGCAGAGGCAGAGACTTGCAAGCTACCTGTGGTGTATTTGATATGCCCAAAACAGTAATAATAGGTCTCATTCCCCTGACCCTGAAAGAGCCTCCAATCGTTGGGAAAGATGAGTAAGGAGAGGCTGCTAAAATCTCAGGGCTGAGTGTAATAGAGACGTTACTGGTAACGAGTAAATCAACAAACAACAGGATGACCGTGATACGGTGATACAGTGATAAGTCATTTTGATTGACTTTTGTACTTGGCATTAGAAAGAGATCAAGTTCCTCTTTATTTATTTATTTTTTTTTGCATGAGGCTGCCCAGTTTTTTCCAGCACCACCTGTTGAGATGTGTTCCTTGCTCCATCTCATATTTCTTGCTCCCTTATCAAAGATTACGTGATCATATATTTGAGTACAGTTGTGTCAGTATATCCAACTCCTCTCTGTTGATCTGTGGGTTTGTCTTTATTGTTGGTATGTGTGTGGAGGGGGGAGGGGGAGGGAGTTAGAATGATTGTGCAGTAAGTAGAGCATGTATCTTGCATGCAGTTGACTTGGGTTCTATTCCCTACTCTCCTCTCATTCAAACCTTATCCATTTTCAGTACTTAACTGTATTTGTTCCAGCCAATTCTTTCTGCACTGGTGCATAGAGCATTTATTTAATAGTGTTAATTGTGTGTGTTGTAAAATGTGGAGTCACCTTATGGATACTAATAGTTCTATTTGCTTAGCACAGCAGGTAAGGCATTTTCCTTCATGCGGCCAACCCGGGTTTGATTCTCTGTTGCTCTTGGAGAGCCCGGCAAGCTACCAAGAGTATCCCACCCACACAGCAGAGTCTGGCAAGCTCCCCGTGGCGTATACGATATGCCAGAAACAGTAACAAGTCTCACAATGGAGACATTACTGATGCCCGCTTGAGCAAATCGATGAACAATGGGAAGACAGTGATACAGTGCAGTGCCATATTGCCCAAGAGACATCATTTAATGACAATACATGCAAATATACCTTATTCTTTTGAATTGTTTCATAGTATTCTGTTCTTTCATATAACACCAGGGATATGCAGCTCAAAGATTTGACTTTATGAGAAATAACCAGGCTCTGTTCCTGGAGCGAGCAGACACCTTTGGGCTACACTAGCACATGACAGGGATGAATGGAGACATTAATGATGCCCAATGAGCAGATCAATGAGCAACGGGATGACAAGTGATACAAGTGATACACAAGATCCCTTTAACTACACGCACATGTGTATTGTGTTGCGTATATTTTTCTAGTGTGTTCTTTTTGTTTTAAATGGCAGAGTAGTTTTGTTTTAGGTTTTGCCATATGTTGGTTTTAACGGTAGTGATAACAGTACTCAAAAATTTTCAAGAATTGAAATGAAATTTGTGACATTACTTTTTGTCTCACAAAGTCCTACAGTTTATTTTAATATCCCTTGATTATCTGATTGAAGCTTTGAGATTTAGAATCTATTTCAGAGGTCATTTTGAAAGTCTTTCCTTAAGTAATTACAGTTACTAGCATTCACTTCTCCCCTCTTCTATTAATCATTCTCTTTAGAAAGAATAGTTAACTATGCTCATTTTTTCTGTGAATGATTACAGCATATTCATCTGCATCCTATATACTTATCTCTACTGTGTTCCAGATTTTTCTCTTACTGCCACTATATAGCCTGTTCAATTCTAACCTATGATTCTTGAACTCATATCTAGAAGGAAAAAAAGACCAACATCCATTATATTTTTGGCTTTTTTGTTGTTCTTTTTGTTGTTGCTTTTCAGTGACTCCTTCAGTGTCAGGAATAATTGTATACTATTCATTTTCATTTCCTATTTGTTTCCTATATATTCCGCTTTCCCATGTTGCTCTTGCTCTGTCTCCTTTGACGATCATTATTGTCACCACCACTTAAGTATTAAAAAATAATACGTTCCTTTCATTGCTGTTGCCACATAACAGACGCTCTAAATGCCTGATTGGCAAAATTGTTCATGTCGCTTTTCTGCATTTCTGAAGAGGCTGCAAAGAGTTATTCTTCATTAAAGATAAGCTGCTGTAACAGCTCTTGAGAACTTTTGAGGAACCGTCATTTTCCAAAAACTTAGATCTATAAGAAATAATCTTCTCCCTACAACCATCCTCATTTCATTGCTTTGTAGTTTTCTTTCTGGAACTTATCATAACTTTTATGTTGTAGTATAATTTATTGTCAATCCTACTGAACTGTAAACTTGAAAACAGCTAGAACTATTGTAAAAAACTAAAGCTCGCAGAGGGGCGAGTGCACTCGAGGGCTCTCTGGGCGGCTCTGTCTCACCGCCCGCGTTTGGTGCTCTGGAACCGCTGTGTATGGGCTGGATCGGGATGGCTGTTGGCCAAAGACAGGCAAAGGAAGAACAAGGACCAAGCTGGTTGCTGATTAGTTACAGGTTATTCAATCTTCCATCTTTCCCATCTCCCACACTCCCAGCTTTGTCCTCTCCCTGGATCTACTCCAGCCTCTCTCCCATCCCTCTTCTCCCTCCTCCCTCTCTAGCTCTTGCCCCTAGGTTATACCCAGTCCCATAGCAAAATCAGCATAAGAAAGCCCTTCCTGAGGGCCACCAGGTTCAAAGGGCAGTACTACCTAAGGGCATTCCAAAGCCCTTGCTGCCTCTTTAGCTGTTTTTCTCCTTTCTTAGCCCACACACTTATTAACATCTTTTTTTTTTTTTTTTTTTTTTTTTTTTTTTTTTTTTTGCTCTTTTTGGGTCACACCTGGCGATACACAGGGGTTACTCCTGGCTCTGCGCTCAGGAATTACCTCTGGCCGTGCTCAGGGGACCATATGGGATGCTGGGATTTGAACCCGGGTCGGCCGCGTGCAAGGCAAACGCCCTACCCGCTATGCTATCTCTCCAGCCCCTATTAACATCTTAATATTAGTTATTTTTGTATGGACATAGCAAGAGATACATTGAGGCTTGCAAGGCAGCGCTCCTGGCAACATCTTGCCACAGACTCAGACTAGAGCACTCAGGCCAGATTAATCACTCTTAACCCTAGCAGGGTCCAAATCTAGTTATCACTGTTTGGATCATGACAACATTTGTCCAGGACCAAGCTCTTACCTTATAATCAAGCATTAGGCACTTTGGCCAGGCCCATCTCTATGTCAGGGTAGCACACAACTCACCGCTTGCCCTGGGTCCATCCAGTCCCTCTTCGGGACCCTGCTTTTGGGGGTGCTAGGAAGTAAGGGAAGCTGAGGCTTAGGTTGAGAGAACAGAGCCCAGGAGGAAAATATCATATAGAGTCAAATGACTCCTATGTTACAAAAGCATAGCATTTGCTAAGTCTTCCTGCATCCATACAAAAAGGACATTGCTCTGAATAAACTATGCAAAGGACTCAAGGAGAAGAGAAAAACAATATTTACAAGTCAACAGAACACTAAGAAAGAAGCTACAAATAAACAAAGAGGAATGGGAGCACTGTAATGGGAGTAACCCAATAAACATAAACTACCTGAGGCTATGTTATCCTACAAACTGTATCTGTTTCATTTAACAATATATAATTCCAAGAAAAAACAATATATAATTCCAGTACAAAGCTGAAGTATCATAGACCTGTTTTTATCTACTTTTACTTTTTCTCTGGTGTTGTGTTTATTGATTTATGTGGATGTTGTAGTTTTCTGTGGTTTGGGTTTTTGGTTATATTTTGTGGATTTGGAAAACATCCAACTGTGCTCAGAGTTTACTTCTGGCTCTGTGTTTAGAAATCACTCTGGTAGTATTCAGTGGGTCATATGTGATGCCAGAAATCAAACCAAGTTTGGTGGTCTACAATGCAATTACACTACTGCTCTGGCTCAATTTCCTTACTTTTTATTCAAATTTTATTTGATCATTAAAGTATCATAGTTTATAGTAGCATATGCAATTACTTTTTAAAAATAATTTAGTGGATGAGTCTGCAATAGTTACTTTTTAACGAATATCATTCATTTCTGATAAAATGGTTTGTTGTCATTTTTGGGTTTTTTTGTGTGTGTTTTTGCTTTTTGGGTCACACCTGGCAATGCACAGGGACTACTTCTGGCTCTGCACTCAGGAATTACTCTTGGCAGTGCTCAGGGGACTATATGGGATGTTGGGGATCAAACCTGGGTCGGCCGTGTGCAGGACAAATGCCCTACTCACTGTGCTATCACTCCAGCCCCTGTCATTTTTAATATATCCACTCTTGTTATTCTTAGATCATGACTATTTTATGTATAGATAATTTATGGCAAATTTGCAAATTATTAGGATTTTTAAATAAAATAATAAATTTGATTGAAGTCTTATGTGTCCAATTGACTTCTGAATCAAATTCTCTTTATTCTTTGCCTGAACACAGCTATTGGAATGAATTTAATACTTTCTTATCCTCACAGATTTTCATGTACTTATAACCACATGTGTTTATCTACTAGAAAAGTATGTCAAGTGAATGCCAACTCTCTTTCCCAAAGGGAATGCCTAACTTGAACACAAATGCTGTGAGACTGAGTAGCTAAACAGAAAATAGTAGCTGAAAGACTCCTGATGGGACAAAGAACAGAATGATAATTAAAAATCAACATCTGGAATATCCTGGATCCTGATCCATGCAGTTTCTGAGGCTGTTAGAGGGCCATTTCTTCTAAGTAAATATGAATAAATTATTGAATGAGCTTTGCCCCTAATTGCAGTACGAGCATCTCTTCCATCCTTAGAGCATTACTGCCAGGAGAAAAATAAATTCTTTCTAGAAAATATTAATGTGAAGAAGAGATCTGGTATACCTCCTATACCAGGCCCTGATGTCCTTATCTCATATACTGCTTGTACATCAATTTCTCATAACTTTAATTGGGGGATCCATTTTTCTTGATCAATACTTTAAAGATGCATTTAGGGGGCTGGAGCACAGCGGGTGGGCATTTGCTTTGCACGCGGCCGAACTGGGTTTGATTCCCAGCATCCCATAGGGTCCCCTGAGCACTGCCAGGAATAACCCCTGTGCATCACCGGGTGTGACCCAAAAAACAAAAACAAACAAACAAAAAAAATGCATTTAGGATTAAATTTGCCATGATTGTTGAAGATTTTGCATGGATTTTCATAATAAATATTATTTGAGTTCTGCACTTTTTTTAAAATTGGGGAACTGAAAAGCTAATATATTTTCTGTTCTCAATATGAAAATATTAAAATAATTATCTCTTAGTATCCCAAGATATTTTGTTATAGCACTTATATTTTGAAATATTATTACATAAGTATTAATCTGATACTATGTGATTAGAAGCTATCCATAAAAGAACACTTTTAAATCAGTTTCTTAAGGTTATTTTTATATCTACGGTGAACTAATTTTATAAACATTTGGATTGCTTTATTTTTAATAGTATTCTGTTTTCTGGATTTATATACCAATATAACTTCTGCATTTTCTTATTTTCTATAAATTTTGACATTGGAATGTTTTAGACAAATTCCCATATGACAACTAGTAAAGAATATCTAATGAAGCACACGACTGGATTTTGAAAAGTTTTGTGTAATACCAATGATATTATTAAAATTTGCATTGATATTACAATGATATCATTAAAATTTACATTTACAGAGACATAACAAGTTGGGCATAAATGCCCAACAGCTAGGGCATTCACATTGCTTGTGGCTCACCTGGGTTTGATCCCCGCATCCCATATGGTCCCCCAAGCACTGCCAGAAGTAGTACATGAGTACAGAACCAGGAGCAACTTCTGAGCATCTCCAGTTGTAGCCCAAAAACAAAGCACTATAGCACTGTAATCCCATTGTTCATTGATTTGCTCGCGCGGGCACCAGTAACGTCTCCATGTGAGACTGTGAGACTTGTTGTTACTATTTTTGGCATATCAAATACGCCATGGGTAGCTTGCCCAAAAACAAACAAACAACTTTTATATTGAGGTCATATTTACTTAGGAACCTCTCAGTACCATTAAGGATTGTTTTAGTTTCATGAAATCAACCAAGTAGTATGACCAAGTGTGAATTACTTCTAATTACCCATTATATATTTTCTTTCTTAGTACAGATTCTACGACTGTATATAAACATAATGTATTTTGTAGAACAGGAAACATAGAAGAAAAGAACAGGATATCCGTTGTCTTGTTGGCCTCCTATGAGTGTTTATAATGTAATAAAATTTATTTTATCCAGCCTTAGAAATGAACCATGGAGAAAATAATGTGCTTGGTAAAACTGAAAAAGTTATTTATATACTAACAAAAACACATTCAAGTAGCCTTTATAGTTTTATCAAGCACTGTAGTACTGTCATCTAGTTGTTCACCAATTTGCTCAAGTGGGCGCCAGTAACGTCTCCACTGTGAGACTTGTTATTACTGTTTTTGGCGTATCAAATACACCACGGGGAGCTTGCCAGGCTCTGCTGAGAGGGTGGGATAATCTCGGTAGCTTGCCGGGCCCTTTGAGAGGGACATAGGAATCGAACCCGGGTCGGCCACTTGCAAAGCAAATGCCCTACCCGCTGCACTATGGTTCCAGCATCAGTACTATTATTTTGGAACTGCAATCATGACTTTTATTAATTTGACAGAAAGGCACATCCAGTGCTACTCAGGGCTTACTCCAGTGTGCCTGACAGGGGATTATATCTGGTGTCCAGGGACAAACTAGCACCAGCTAATGTGAGACAAGTGCCTCAACCTCTCTACCATCTCTCTGCCCCCCTGAGAGACTCAGAGTCTTTTTTTTTTTTTTTTTTTTTTTTGCTTTTTGGGTCACACCTGGTGATGGTGATGTACAGGGGTTACTCTGCACTCAGGAATTACCCCTGGCGGTGCTCAGGGGACCATATGGGATGCTGGGAATCGAACCTGGGTTGGCCGCGTGCAAGGCAAATGCCCTATGCGCTGTACTATCGCTCCAGCCCCGAGACTCAGAGTCTTTGATATAGTGGAGTCTTTGATTTCTGCCATGAATAAGCCTTTCTATCACAGTACTCTGGTATGTAACTTTGTTCCTTGCCTCAGATAATTTATTAATAGATCTAGCAAAATTAATTTAAGTACTTTATAATACCTACTATGTATACAAGTAAAGCAACCACTATTTTAGGCACATTTCTCTTTTTTTGATACAATTGTATATGCCTTTTGTTTTAGGTTTCCTCAAGAACTGAACATGGGAAAAATCAGTGCTGAAATTATGTGGACTCTTTTTGCTCAGGATATGAAATATGCACTAGAAGGTAATTACATATGTTTATATTCATTGTAGCACATTTTTAGGTAATTTTGAGAATCTGTACTCCTCATTTTGAATGAAGATACTTGATGTATCAAAACACTGCTGTGATTATTTGAGTTTTTAAATGATTTCCACTTAGTATAAAGATAAGATTACAGGACATTTAAGAAAATAAAAAAGTTAATTCATTTTTAGTCAAGTTGTGCAACTTGTAAGATCAGAATGAGTATTTTAGCCATAGAAGAGTACAGACACAGAAATACTTTATTATTTAAAAATCTTTATTTTATTTTATTTTATTGCTTTCTGGGTCACATCTAGCAATGCTCAGAGGTTATTCCTGTCTCTGCACTCAGGAATTCCTCCTGATGGTGCTTGGGGGACCATATGGGATGCCTGGGATTGAACTCAGGTCAGCCGCATGCAAGGCAAACACCCTCCCCACTGTGTACAAGCCGCAGTTTGTTTACCAAAGCTGACGAAATTGGTGGTGTGAGTGATTAAGTTGAATATTTGTCTGTGTGAGTTAGAAATGAAATGTATTACTAGGCAGATACAATTTTATAGAAGGTCAATGGAAAGTCTGTACAACAGAGTTGCATCAATTACTCACCAACATGCAATGTAAATAGGAGAACTGTATCACTGTATCACTGTCATCCCGTTGCTCATCAATTTGCTCTAGTGGGCACCAGTAACATCTTCATTGTGAGATTTGTGACTGTTTTTGGCATATCGAATACACCACGGGTAGGTTGCAAGGCTCTGTCGTATGGGGGAGATATTCTCGGTAGCTTGCCGGGCTCTCCAAGAGGGACGGAGGAATCGAATCTGGGTCGGCAGCATGCAAGGCAAATGAAATATTTGAGATTGAATCAAGATAGAATTCACAATTTGATAATTTTTGTTTTCATTTTATCTACATTTTCATGAAATCATAATCACTGTAATAAAACAATTGAAGTGCAGATTAAAGTCTATGTGTTTTCTTCATCCTTCCGTGTGAGAAGCTTTTTTTTGGTGCAAAATTGTACTTATCTCTGTATTCATTCTGCATCAATATAGAGTATTTCCTGTGAAAATAATAGTGAAGGAAGAAAAATACTGGAAATACTGCATCATATAGAGAGAGTTGATTTTTCAACATATCTTTCTGATCATTTTTTTCTATATGCTTTCAGGTAATAATATGAGTTTATGATCATTTAGAACTAAGCTTTAGTTCAGGATACGCTACTTTACTTTTATTCATTTAGTCTAATATTGGATAATTTATTAAACTCATTAAGCCTCAATTTTAATTCCTATAAACTAGGGGCAAAATGCCCACTTTATTATGTTTGTGTAAGAAGAAGGTCAGACATGAAGGCAAAAGGGAGTAAGCACATTATTAGCACATAAATACTTAGCTAATATTATTTGTTATGAAAACATTGATAAGCATAATTTAATAAACGAGAACATATTTATAGAACCATTTAAATATCTAGGTGCCTATAATGTATGTTTAATTGGTAACTCCAGCTGAACATAGAAGTTGTATTTGTCGTCGTGTTGTTATCCACAAAATAGTTATCTGGCAATCATTTCTTCAATCAGGACAATCTGATTCAGGGCACCAATTGTGTAATATTTGCATGTGTCTTCAAAGTCTTTATGAAGAGCAAGTTTGGCTACTCCACAAGATGACAAGTGAATAGTTTGTAGGATCCACTGGTATTCACCTCATTTATAGTTAATAATTATATTCAAGATTGTTTGAAATTACTTAAGACACTGTTTTTTGGTTTTTGGGTTTTTTTTGCTTTTTGGGTCACACCGGGTGATGCCCAGGGGTCACTCCTGGCTCTGCATTCAGGAACTACCCCTGGCGGTGCTCAGGGAACCTTATGGGATGCTGGGAATCAAACCTGGGTCGGCCGCATGCAAGGCAAACGCCCTACCCACTGTGTTATCTCTCCAGCCCCGGCACTGTTTCTTAACTAGGAGTTTGTGTTTCAAGTCATATCTTCAAGTTAAATCCATATGCATAGGTTGATGAAACTGAAGAACAATATGTAAAACATATGTTCTACTGTATCTAATGTGTGGTGTACCTCAAGGTACTATTTTTCTCATTTGTCCTCTTTATAGTCTGATCATAAATAATTTTCTGATTTTAAATTCCATTTTCACAAGTCACTAATAGGATGAATGGCTTCAGGAAAATTTTCACAGTGAAGGATATAACTTCCCTGAAAATTGATCTCTTACTTTTGCTATTTTATGCTCTCAAATTTCCTTACATTTATTAGAGTGACGAAGTTACCACTCTACCCCTGCAGTCTACCTCAGAGACTAGAAACAGCGCAAAGGTTAGCTGTCTTTTATCTTTTTCTTATGAAAATCATTCAAAACTTTTTTGATACCTTTCCCCCATTCCGTTATATAACAGAGGCTCAGAAACTCTTATAAGTAACAGTTATGTTTGTTCTTTAAGAAAGGGAGAGGCAAGTTTCTCTCTCTCATTTAATCGAGAATCATCAATATTACTTTTGTTCATTCAAAGACAAACAACTGATAATTGCTCAAATGAATAACAAAAACATCACTGTGTGAAGAGGTATTTGCAGGGGTCTGCTGGGGGAGGAGTGCAAAGCTCAGGGCTTACCCCTGGCTCTGTGCTCAAAGATCACTCCTGTCAGGCTTGGGGGACCATCTGAAGCGTCAGAGATAAACCCAGCCTGGCCACACGCACAGCAAACATTCTACTCACTGAACATTCTACCCCAACAATGTTAATTTATTATACATTGATATTTGTGTTGTAAATAGCAAACTTGAGGCCCCCACAGCCAATGCCACTGGACTTCGTGCCAGGCTGTTTTCACTCGGAGAGCCCCGGGTGAGGGGGGGGGTGAGAACCCTCCCCGCCCCAAGGGACCCAGCCCTGGCAGCCAACCTCCACTACCCAACTGCCACCATGCTCCAGGCCGCTTACCACATGCTCAGGCAGGGCCTCACACATGTGTCCATGCAGCACATCATCATAGAGGGAAATAAATATATATGCCTGTCAGAGAGCCCAGCAAGCTACTGAGAGTATCCTGCCCGTCAGGCAGAGTCTGGCAAGCTCCCTGTGGCATATGATATGCCAAAAACAGTAGCAATAACAAGTCTTATTCCCCTGACCCTGAAAGAGCCTCCAATTTTTGGGAAAGACGAGTCAGGAGAGGCTGATAAAATCTTATGACTAGGATGAACGGAGACGTGACTGGTGCCCGCTTGAGTAAATCGATGAACAACGGGATGACGGTGATACAGTGATACTATTAATGGTAAGATACCTTTTAAAAGTTTATTTATTTCAAATGACAAGTAAGGGAGTGATTTTTCTATTCAGTAAGATATTGACTAAGATTTAGGCCTGACAATTAATACCAAACTACGCAGAGATAGTTAAATAGTACCTTCAGGAAAGCCTACCTTCCTGAGCTTATTAAATGACATTACAGTAAACATCTTAGTTAATCTTGTGCATTCATGGCTAGCACCTTTTGATGTTTGGCTTAATTTCAGGCACTGTCATTTACAATAGTGTTCATAATAGGGTTTTATGCATACAGCATTCTAACTGCCCTGCACCAGCTTACCTACAGCTTTATGACCCCCTTTTCTGTAACCCTTTCTCCTCCATTGGAAGCTCAGTGCTGTAGACCACTTTTTAGCTTCTGCTTTCGGCCATTGGCTATTCCTTCAGAGCAGGCACCAGGAACCTCTTCATTTGTCCCTGTCGCTTGCTAGTGTAGCCTGATGGCGAGTTGAGGGCTCTTTCAGGTTCAGGGGAATGAGCACCATCATTATTACTGTTTTTGGCATATCAGGTACGCGACGGGTAGCTTGCCAGGCTCTGTCATGTGGGTAGGATACTCTCGGTAGCTTGCCGGCCTCTCTGAGAGGGACAGAGGCTTTGGGAGAAGCCTCTAATCGCCTTTACAGATGTTCCCAGTCAGGCATATATATATATATATATATATATATATATATGTTAGAATGCTGTATGCATATATATCACATATGTATTTCCCTCTATGATTCGCTACTATTGTCTGAATATATATATATATTACACACACACACATATATATATATATACATATATTTATATATACCCGCATGGGCAGACCCTGGTAAGCTACCCATAGCCTATTAGATATGCCAAAAACAGTAATGATAGGTCTCATTCCCCTGACCCTGAAAGAGCCTCCAATCGTTGGGAAGGACGAGTAAGGAGAGGCTGCTAAAATCTCAGGGCTGAGAGGAATAGAGACATTACTGGTGCCCACTCAAGTAAATCAATGAACAATGGGATGACAGTGATACAGTGATATATATACCTTACATGTGAAAAATCATTCTTTATCATATCATCCCTTATCTTTCCTTCTGACTAACTTCACTCAGTGTGGTATTCTCAGATCTATCCATAAAGCAAAAAATTTGCATGATTTAATTTTTTTATATCATAATAGTATTACACTGTGTGTATATACACAGCTTCTTTATCCAGTCATCTGTGCTTTAACATTTAGGTTGTTTCCAAACTTTGGTTACTGTAAATAGTGCTGTCATGAACACAAGCTGCATTTTTATTTTTTTCTATCTTTTTCTATTTTTCTTAATATTTTAGTTCCAGAGTATACATTTTCACCTCCCTTACTCATTTATTTCCAGTATTTTATCACTTTTAATGCAACAATAAATTGAATTGTTGTATTATTTCCTATGCTCTAGTTTATTGTTTGCATTTATAAATTTATGCATGTATATTTTGCATTCTACAGCTTACTAAGCTCATTAAGTAGTTCCAGTAATTTGGGGAATGGACTCTCTTAGCCTGAGGATTTCTCTGATGTATGATATGATTTTCATTAGGATGCCTTTATTGTTAATTTACCTCTTTCAGCTTTTTAAATTTTTCTGTTTTGACTTTTACTAATTTAACAATGACATATCTTTATATCATTTTCCATATAGATATTCAGGTGTTCTCAGATGCATAAACTACTAATGTTAGTTCACTCCTTGGGTGTAAGACTTTTGGGGCTATTATTTTTTGGCAGATACTTGTCCTATACACCTTCTATTATTCCTGATAACATAATATTAACTCTTTCAATGGAGTCATATTTCTTCAAGTTTTCTTCAATTTTTATGTGCCTTATTTTTCCTTCCTCTTCCATTCAAACATCACTAGAATTTTATCATTAACTTATTTATCTTCTCATTTGGGAGATTAAATCTATGTTTGTGTGTTGGAGATTTTAATTTCATTTATGTGTTTTCATATCTAACATCACTGTTTAAACATTTTATAGCTTCAGTATTTGGTGATTAATTCCCACTGTCCTGCATTTCCTTTTTATCCATTAATGTGTAATTATGTATTAGTGAGCTGTTGGTATGTTTTATTAACTTTGTTCACCTTAGTTACTTAAAATCCATCTTATGTTAAACTCCACTTTTCATTGGCATTCATAACCAGTCTGATCCTGAGAAAGATTTCTGTTTTTTCTTTTTCTATCTTTTTAGCCTCTTTTGTTTATTTATTTTATTTTCAAATTTTTATTAAAGAGCCATAATTTACAAAGTTGCTGACAGTTGAATTTGGGGCGTGCAAAATTCAACACCAATCCTACACATTTCTTTCTCACTATCAAAAAAAAAATAATAAGAGATATAAAGTTTGGTTCTTCCTGAGGACATCTCACTATACATTCCAGGCCACCGTCCTCAGACCAGGTTAATCTTCCTAACCCCAGCAGGGTCCTAGTCTCGTCGTTACTTTTGGATCATGACAGCATTTGTCCATGACCATGCTCTCAACTTATAGTTGAGTATTGTGGCGCTTTGGCCTGGCCCATTTCGATGCCAGGGTAGCTCACAGCTTGCCCTGGGTCCATTCTGTCCCTCGTCAGGACCCTGCTTCTTGGGTGCTAGGAACTAAGGGCAACTGAGTTGAGAAAGCAGATGCCCAGGAGTAAATATTATTGGAGTCAATCAGCTCCCAAGTTACAAAGCATAATATTAACTGTCTTTCTGTGTCCATATAGAAAGGACATTACTCCAAGGTAAACTAAGTTCCCTACAGCAAGGCTAAAAGGACAAACCCCATGTTATCCTACAACTCTCTGTCTCACTGGACTTGACCTATTAAGTCATTTGCTCTGGTTTTCTACTAGAAAGGACTATTGCTCTTAGCTTGCACATCTGTTTTGTTTTTAAGGGTCTCAGGTGTGTTGAAGGAGTGATGTCTGTAGTTACCCTGGATGGGGAACTTGGACATGAAATCATATCCTGTTTCTTTTCCCCTGGTTGCTAGTCCTGTTCTCTCTTTGCATTCAGTTGGCTTTTCCTCTTGGCTACCCATGAGCATCCACTACTAGTGGCGAAGTCCACTGAGGATAGATTTTCTTGAGAAAAAGCATGAAGAGGACTCAACCTTCCAAGCTCACCAGATCTCCCTCTCTAGGGTCTGAGCCAGTGGGTGGCTTTTTGTTTATTGTTGGTTAATAACAAGATTCTGATGTTGCCCCTGTTTCTTAGCATCCCCGGGAAGAATTCAGTTCCCCACCATACTACATGTGCTGTTATTTTTGGGACTTCTAAGTACATGCAATGACCTTTGTGGACATATACATACTTCCTTCATCCCTGAAGAAGTCTATGAGTGCCCCAGAGACTGGAATGTCTTCAGTGTCCGGCGCTTTCTCTATGTGACTTCAAATCAACCCAGTGGGTGTTATCATTTTTCACGAGCAGAGAAATGTAGACATAGGCTCAGACGTGGAGATTGTGTCTGTAACACTGTGTCTGTCAAGTGTCCCTTCTCAGAGTCTCAATGGGATCTTGGAACTCTGGTGACCCACAGTCTTGATCTTCCCCTCTGTTTGACCTACCATTCCTTCGAGGTGGCTCGGACCTTCTTTGTTAGGCCCTCATTTCCCTTTTCGTATTCTGATAATAGCATGGGTTCTTCGACACCCACCTTCAAACATGCAGATGCTTAGATTGATCAAAATTTTCTTCTTCAGTGACAAACTGGTACCCGTGCTTGAGATACAGAATTGATCTTAAATAATTATCTCAATTATTTATTTATTTTTGGTTCCGGGGATCGCTCATGGCAGTTCACGGGGGTTACTCCTAATTCTGCACACAGGAAGTACTACTTATGGTGCTTGAAGAACCATCTGGGAAGCCATGGATATAAACCGGGTCAGTCATATGCAAGGCAAGTGGGCAAGCACCCTGTCACTGTCACTGTCACTGTCATCATGTTGCTCATCGATTTGTTGGAGCGGTCACCAGTAAAGTCTCCATTGTGAGACTTGTTGTTAATGTTTTTGGCATATCAAATATGCCACGGGTAGCTTGCCAGGCTCTGCTGTGCAGGCAAGATACTCTCAGTAGCTTGCCGGGCTCTCCGAGAGGGGCGGAGGAATCGAACCGGGGTTGGCCATGTGGAAGGCAAATGCCCTACCTGCTGTGCTATCGCTCTGGCCCCTACTTGCTGTATTATTGCTTCAACCCTATCTTTGATATTCTTAAATAATTCTATTCCCAGTAGAGGTATATTTTCCATGACTTATTTTGTTTCCCAGTGATTCTTAATGTGTAGGTCTCAGACCAACATTTACATCACCCATGGGTCAGAAAGACAGGACAGTGAGTAAGGCCTTGCATGCAGTAGACCTGGGTTTGATCCTCAGCTCCACATATAGTCTCTTAAATACTACTAGGAGTGATTCCAGAGCACAGAGTAAGGAATAAGCCCTAAGCACCGCAGATCATGGCTCCAAAACATATCAAACAAAACAAAAAAACTTCACCTGGGAAGCACTGCAAATGTCAGATTTATTGATTCAGATTTGGGTACTGTGATTATAATCCTTACTAAAGTTTGTGAACCCTAGTCTAGGGAATAAATAATCAGCTAGGGTCTTGTCCCACCATTATTCTAACAGTCAGGGATGTTTTCAAGACACTTATATACATCAAAATATGTCCCTTATATTCCACATGATGATAAAATTTAAAAAAAAATAAAAAAAATTTTAAAAAATGTCCCTTATAATGAAAATTAAAAGAGAGACTCTAAAATTTGTGCATTAGCCATGTAAGAAGAAAATGAGAAAGGACGAAAGTTATAGAAGAAAAAAGTTAACAGACCACTTTAATAGGTGACTTTTTAAATTTTATAAATGAAAAATTATAATAGCATCAAAACAAACAAACTTGAGGGAAGTAGATAGTGAGAAATGAATTGTAGTAGATTAATTTTAATGAACCTCAATGCTGTGGGCCAGATAGATAGTATAGTGAGTAAGGCACTTTCCTGGCATGCAGACCCACCTGGGTTTGATCCCTGGTACCCCATAAGGCCCCCTAAGCCTGCCATAGTGATCCATTAGTTCAGAGCCAGGGTTAAGTTCTGTGCACAGCTGGGTGTGGTCCCAAAATTAAAAAAAATATTCAAAAAGAGTAATAAAATTCAATGGGAAAGCAAGGCAAGGAGGCGATGACTCGGTCAAGCCAACTTACCATTGAGGTTAAGAAAAGTTTGTGTGGCATAATGTAAAAATGTCACTTCAATGCTATTATAGACCAAGTGAATTCAATAAAAATATAAATAATTATATATACCTCTGCTGATAAAATGAGTGTACTTCACATATCTACCTCATTCAAAATACTCCCATTCCTTAATTCAGAAAGGCTATTATTGTGTACCCAATCTTGACATTTTATTTTAATATCTAAGATTTTAAAGCTATTTTGTGGCCTTCTCTAGTTTTCCTAGCTTAGTCTCTCTGGGAAGGAAAATTTGTTTCACTGAGAGGAAATTGACCAGACACTCTCAAGCTCATTCTCTTTGAGCAGGAACTTTTTCATCCCTAAAGAGTAATTACAGTATTCTTGGCAAATCACCACATCTCTTGTGTGAGGTATTTTAATGAAACACTTAATATGGAAACTTACAAGTGATCATAGCTGCTAGGAGGAAAGTATACTGTGAGTACGATAAAAAAAAAATAAAGAGGGCATTTGACAGAAAATAAGTAAAAAGTTCGACTACATACATATAATAGAATAATAAATGATTATATAAAAAGCACTTATTCAGCTCTACAGTGTGCCTCTGCTATCTTGCTAAGTGTGTTAGCTATATTTCATCTATCAAAAATGGGGGTAGAGAGGAATTGACAAGACGCAGATTCTTTTCTAGTGAATCAATGTGAGTTCATGAGTGGGTGCGTGATGCATATGTTTGGTGGCGGAGAACCATCTCTCCCGGCCTCCTCGGAAGAAGAATAAAAAGACAAAGGACCACAGATTGATTGTCAAAATGGCCCATTTAACGCAGAGCTGTTACCATACTTATAGAACATTTGAGGGGGGTTGAGGTACAGAATTTCACATAGTGGTGATTGATCATTTACAGACATAAAGTCTATTTTGAAAGTAATTGTCTTGGGGCAATTAACTCAAGGAGTTGTTCTGTGTCCTAGGGAGATCTATATTGCTTTTATCCTTCCCTTGTTACTGGTAAATAACAATTAATTTTTTTTTCTTTTTGGGTCACACCTGGCATGCACAGGGGTTACTCCTGGCTCTGCACTCAGGAATTACCCCTGGAAGTGCTCAGGGGAGCATATGGGATACTGGGAATCGAACCCGGGTCGGCCGCGTGCAAGGCAAACGCCCTACTCACTGTGCTATCACTCCAGCCCCAACAAACAATTAATTTTACTTCTTATTAATATTTATAGTTATTTGGATAAACAGTAAGAGATATCACTGTATCACTGTCATTCTGTTCATTGATTTACTCAAGTGGGTGCCAGTAACATCTCCATCTGTCCCAGCCCTGAGATTTTATTTTATTTTTATTTTTTTTATTTTTTATTTTATTTTATTGAATCACCGTGTCAAAAGTTACAAAGCTTCGAGGTTTAAGTCTCAGACATATAATGATCAAACCCCCATACCTTCACCAGTGCGCCTGTTCCCCCACCAAGAACCCCAATATATCCCCCTCCCACCCACCCCCCGCACCTGAGTGGCCAATGATCTTCACTTTATTCTCTCTATACTTTGGATACATTCAATATTTCAACAGAGAACTGATTATTATTATTTGGAGTTTTCCCCCAACAATCAAACCCGCAGAAAAGGCTTCATTTGATAGTTTGTTTTCCATTGCTGAGAATGAAGATTATAGGTTTTGGATTTCTGTTGTTTTAGCTCAGCTCACAGTCTAGATGCATTTCTATAAGTCTCTGGGTGCCAAAATGGGTTAGTAAACCTCCTGGATCATAGTCTTTAAGGAGCAGAGGGGCCAGCCATGTCGTGTGCGGCTGCTCCGGATCTCATCTGGGTCGAGGGTGTGCCGGTAACACCCCCATCCCATGCTCTCTTTCTCGCCATGTCACCATAAGCAAGTACCTCTGGTTGTAAGTCTTAAAAGATGGCAGACACCACATGGGCGCTGTTGCTCCAATCACCGCTATCATCCCCGTAGAAAGAAAGCATTGGGAGAATCCTTCCCCCTCCTTGCCTGCCCTGAGATTTTAGCAGCCTCTCCTTACTCGTTTTTCCCAACGATTGGAGGGTCTTTTCAGGGCCAGGGGAATGAGATCTGTTATTGTTACTGTATTTGGCATATATATATATAAATATATATCCAATATATATATAATTTTTTCCCTTTATGAGAAGAGATATAGATTCCAAAATATAGTTCTCTGATCTCTGAGGTCTAGGCTGCTGGGCTGTACCATAAATCCCAGACCAGGTCCTCGGGCCAGTTTAGTTCTTCCTTCCCCCAGGGGTCCTATCTCTTAAATCATAATGGTTTGCATCAAGATGGTGTCTTTATGCTTCCTAGACTGTCCCATTTTGACGCCAGGATAGCTTTTCCACTAGCCCCAGGTCTATCCACGGCCCACAGTGGGACACCCTTTTTAGGATATTAGGAACAGTGGCAACCATTGCCTGAGTCAAGTAGTTATGACAAATGCCCAGGTGTAGACGTATTTGAGTGAATCAGCTCCAAATGTTAGGAACTTAGCATTAATGGTCCTTCTGTGTTTAAAAAAGAACATTGCTCTAGAGTAAAGTACAAAAAGTTACAGAGGAAATAGAAAAGCAAGTAATGCACTATGAATACAAAGTCTAGAGTTACCAGAAATTTTGACTTATAAGTAACCAAATCTGACTTGGGGAATTGTGACAATCAGAGATAAAGCACAAAGGAAAGTTTAAAGATAACACCGGGGATTAGGGGTCCCCGTAAGAGCACTGTAAGCTCTCTTGGGGGAGAAAAAGGGGTAATTCACTGATGAAGCCTGAAACACATAGGTTAATATACAACAGATCAAGATGTAGGAAGCTAAAAGAAGTATTAAGAAATTGTTCAATACAGACGATTGGTTAAAGAAACTTTGGTACATCTACACAATGAAATACTGTGCAGCTGTTAGGAGAGATGAAGTCATGAACTTGGCTTATAAATGGATAGACATGGAGAGTATCATGCTAAGTGAAGTGAGTCAGAAAGAGAGGGACATAGAAGGACTGCACTCATTTGTGGAGTATAGAATAACATAACACATGACCGACACCCAAGGACAGTAGATACAAAGGACAGGAGGGTTGCCCATAGCTGGAAGCCTGCTTCATGAGCGGAGGGGAGAAGGCAGATGGAATAGAGAAGGGATCACTGAGAAAATGATGGCTGGAGGAATCAGTCGGGTTGGGAGATGTGTGCGGAAAGTAGATAATGGACCCAACGTGATGACCTCTCAGTGTCTGTGTTGCAAGCCATAATGCCCCAAAGTAGAGAGAGAGTATGGGGAATACTGTCTGCCATGGAGACAGGGGGAGGGTGGGAAAGGGGGGGTATACCGGGGATATTGGTGGTGGGGAATGTGCAGTGGTGGAGGGATGGGTGTTGGATCACTGTGTGATTGTATCTCAGACATGAAAGCTTATAACTATATCACACAGTGTAGGATAATATAACCTCAGGTAGTTTAGGTTTATTGGGTTACTCCTATCACAGTGCTCACTTTCCTCTGTGTTTATTTGTAACTTCTGTCTTAGTGTTCTGTTAACTTATAAATATTGTTTTTCTCCTTTCCTCAGTCCCTAAACTCATTAACATCTTAGTACTAATTATTTTTTTATGGACACAGTGAGAGATACATTGAGGCTTGCAGGGCAGCTCTCCTGGGAACATCTTGCAGACTCAGACTATAGCATTCAGGCTAGATTAATCATTTCTAATCCTAGCAGGGTCAGAATCTAGTTATTACTTTTTGGATTATGACAGCATCTGTCCATGACCAAGCTCTTAACTTATAGTTAAGCATTAGGCACTTTGACCAGGCCCATCTCGATGCCAGGGTAGCATATAACTCACCACTTGCCCTGAGTCCATCTCATCCCTCCTTGGGACCCTGCTTTTGAGGGTGCTAGGAAGTAAGGGCAGCTGAGGCTTAGGTCGAGAGAACAGATGCCCAGGAGGAAAATAACATGTAGAGTCAAATGACTCCCAGGTTACAAAAGCATAGCATTTGCTAAGTCTTCCTGTGCCCATGCAAAAGGACATGGCTCTGAATAAACTATGCAAAGGACTCAAAAAGAAGAGAAAAACAATATTTACAAGTCAACAGAACACTAAGAAAGAAGTTACAAATAAACACAGAGGAAAGGGAGCACTGTGATGGGAGTAACCCAATAAACCTAAACTACCTGAGGCTATGTTATTCTGCAACACAGTGAATCAATAACATTTTTAAAAGAAGAAATTATTCAATAACAGACTGTGGTGGCAAAACAAAGTCATTTGAATCCAATATCAATGGTGTATTTTAGATAGAATAAAGGAGTAAGAAGAGATTTGGGAGGGGGGCAGAAAAATGGAGTCAAGCCCTCAAGGCTACAACAATCAGATTGACAACTGAGCTTTGTTCCTGGTCCTAAAAATATATTTTTAGATATTTAGATGAGATGCTAACACAACATTTTAGCTGATAGTCAGAGCAGGGAAAAGCAGAGAACACTGGTGTATGGGGAACGCTTTGGAAAGTCAGAGAACGCTAATGGGGGAAATAATGTGCCTCACATTACGTCCTGTGCTGTCAATCCTCTTCTCTGTCTTCCTGAGAAGTTCCAGTGCCCATATCTTCCATCTGACAATTTCTTGGGCATCCTCAAAAATGCGCTACTGTTCGTGGCCCGCGTCGTGATTTCCCTTCGCCAGCAAAGAGTGAGACGACACGGGTTGAGGATCCTTCTGCAGCAGTTTTATTCAGTTAACTTCACGGGGAGAAAGAACAACAACCCGGGTAATGGCAGTCCTTATATAGCCTGGTTGCCCCGCCTCTAAGGTGGTGCTCATCTTCTATTGGCTCTCGCCCATCACCCCATAGGGTGGCGCTCATTCTATTGGCTCTCGCCAATCACCCCATATGAGGTGGCGCTCTATTGGCTCTCGCCACGCATGCGCAATGCGGTCGTTGCGCATGCGCAATGTGGTCGTTGCGCATGCGCAATGTGTTTGTCGCGCATGCGCAATGTGCTCTGGCTCCCTACATCTCCCCCTTATGTCTTTGTTTATGGAGCCATCCTGTTGGTAGAAGGGGGTGGCGGTCACCACTGCCTGTATTACAAGGGACTGAGGAGGCCTCCGCACGTCCCCTTCAGGTCGCGCCAAGGCTCCACCTGTCCCGCCGTCCTCACTTCCAGGCAGGGCAAAATCCGACGGCGGCCCTATGCAAGTGGCTCGCCACCCTGAGTCGGGGGCCAACTCAGTGCAGTGCTCTCCGGCCTGACACCCTTCTCAGGAAGAATACTCGGGAGCACCCGTACTCGTGCAATGAGCCCTTGTGGCTCCGAGCGTGCAAGGGCTGCTCCCAGAGCAGGAGCCATGAGCGCAAGATAGAGGGGGATAGCGGGAGCCCAACGAGTCCGAGCCCCCGCCAGAGGATTGGGGCACCAGGCAGCAGTCAGCCATAACCCAGGTAAAAGCAAATAATCAAAACAACAATCAAAAAATACAACCATCAAAACAAAATCAGAAATGCAATCAACCAACATAGCATCAAGCGGTTTCCACGTAGGACATATGGGGCTTTGCAGTAAAATACCTCTTTCCTCCTAGGGTACATTCAGAATAGCTGGTATAACACATGGCATTCATCTGGTCTACCACTTGACAGTTTTGAGGACAGGGATCCCCCTTATTTATAAAAGTAGGCTTGGGCACGCACTGCCAAAACTGGGTCAGTCCGCCCCGAGCACTGGGCCGCGTGACGAGATATATAGTCAGAGTCCCACAATCCACGGTTTTCGTGTAGCTCGTTGGGGTCACCGAAGATTGTCCTCCCTGACAGTTGCACGGGGTCCCATACAGCTGTTGTAGGAGGCGTGTAGGGTCAGCCGGCCGGCCCAATCCGGCCTCCGTCGGTTGCACAGTCAGCAGCAGGATCATCATTGCAAACCCGCAGGGTCGGCACCAGACGACGAGCCGCATGTTCTCTGTAAGAAGAAAAGAGAGAATCCCTCTCAGGGGTTCCCCCTGGAGCATTCTGCGAACTCGGAAATCTTTAAAAACTCTCACTCCTTATGACCCTGAGCTAAGTAGCTTAAAAAAAATTTTTTTTTTTTTGTTATCTCAAATCAAATAAAACACTGGTAGGACAAGTTTTGCAACCAATATTAGAACTCCAAAAAACTCATGTTTTAACTAAACCATTACTCTTCGAACCTGTTTTTACTACAATTATTTCAGCTCACATTCTAATAATCCAATGCAGATGTATAAGTACATTGACACAACAGCATAAGACCTTTAAACCATCAATTTTCATGAAACATGAGTAAATCTTCTTTGGCTTAAGTTCAACAGTTTTTGTACCTTAGTTCAAATCATGAGCTTTCTAACTTTATCAATTCCACAATACAAGCATGCTGTCAAACACAGAAAGAGCCCTTCGGGTATTTATATATATATATATATATATATATATATATATATGTATATATATTTTTTTTAACCAAACTTCGATAATAGCATAGAAAAAAAAATTTTTGACTATCAAATGTCTACGGAAACACAAGTAACTTTGTTTATTTTGAGGGTTTCTGTACCTTTGTTGTTTGAAAAACAGCTAAATTCCTCATTAAAATTAGCAGAGGCTTATAAGATAAACCTTGCACTCTGAATTCCCAATTCACTTTTAGATTTCTGGCTCTAGTTCTGTAGCTGTTTCTAGATAGTACAGATACTGGAATTCAAAAGAATTTCAATTGGTAATAACTATTAATGTTCTTCCAATAAAAAATTTAGACTAAAAATTTCAATTTCGTTGTAGGCGCCATATTCTAATTAGAAATCTTTGTTTAAACCTGGTCTAACAGGTTCCAAAATCACATAGATCCTTTAAATTGCTGAACTGCATATCACCCTGATATCTTGAGATGATCCTGTTTTCCCCAGGCCTAATTTTTACCACTGATTCCCACTCTGGCTCCAGCACTCAAGTGTTCCACATAGAGAGACAGACAAACAGACAGACAATAAGTTCACTAAAAACACCACATGTACATGTGCACACATCTGCAGTTGATCTATCGATCTGACCCTTCAGAAATGGCAGGGAAAAAACTGATAGACTGAGAAAGGAAGGAACAAGTCCCCAGGGCAAAGTTAAGCCCTGTCGGCCGATTGGGAACATTGCTCCCCGTTTCTCTGCCTGACCAGCCAGTTTCCTGCTTATTAAAATTGGGTCAAGAAAGCGCTTTTGTTGATATAAGCCGGCAAAACAATCCATGACAAAGTTGTTGAAACCTAAGTTGTCAGATGTTACAATTTTAAGATCAAGATTACTTCTGAGGTGGATAGACCACCTTAGCGACACTCTTTTTCATTCCTGATATTATTAAACACTCAACCACATGATCTTGCATTTTCCTGACTTCTCTGCTGATAATAATAAGCATAACTAAGAGAAATATAATGAGACAAATATACACACACACTAAAGGCACTCGCACAAATCACACTCCTGCACTCATTCGGACCGGTCCTCTTTCATTCCGGTGCGCACCCCACGCACCACATTCACACAGAAATTCTTAAACCTGCCCTACGGGAGTCCACATTACCTTTGGTCTTGTCCCCCTGACAATGGGGTTGCTACAATGTACATCGGGCTCTTTCTGATAAGAAGCTAGCAATCTAGAGGCAAAAAGGGGGGGGTGCGGGGGGAGCATTCCTGATTCCTGATTCCTGATTCCCTGATTCCTGAACCCCATATGGTCCCTGCGCGTTTCCAGGAGTGACCTCCAAGTGCAGAGTCAGGAGTAAGACTTGAGCACAAGCAGTGAGGACCAAGAAACAAAACCAAACCAAAAAGTGAAGAAATAACTTACTTAAAAACTCTAATGTTCTTACTATAGTGAACTATGGCACATGTCACACTTCGCTGTGTAAATGACAAAGGGCCAAAATGACATTATCGAGAACCATTGTCCTAGGTTAAAGGAATACATAAGCTGAACTTCAAAGAATGAAGGTTGGGCATAGAGTGATGGATCTGAAGTAAATGTGAACATTTGGCAGTGGCCAAAAATGAGACAAACTGGGTTTATTAATAGGCCCAAATTCAACAGAAGCCTGTAATACTGAGTTCTTTTCTCAATGTTATCGTTCCCTTGGTGATGTTTTGAAAGGAAATTCCTAATCGGCTGAGAAGTTAGTCTTCATAGTTGTAATATTGCATCAGAGCCTGGCAAGCTCCCCGTGGCGTATTCGATATGCCAAAAACAGTAACAATGGAGACGTTACTGGTGCCCGCTCGAGCAAATCGATGAACAACGGGATGACAGTGGTACAGTGCTATCTTACTAGAAACACATCAGGGTCAACTTTGCTGTAAAGTATTAAGGCAGGCCACATCCAGCTGGGCTCAAGGCTTATTCCTGGCTCTACACTCAGGGATGACTTCTGGCAGTTCTGGGGAACCATTTGAAGTTCCAAGAATTGAACCCTGGTTGGCCGTGTACAAAGCAAGCACCTGACCTGCTTTTGTCAGACGAACACTTTTTTTTCACCATGTCATAATATCTTCCTGATACTATACAATGGCTATGTCAACTCTATGCCTTGGGATATTTAACTGATCAATTAATTACATTGTTTTGAAAAATTCTTCCTCTTCTTTCTCTTCTTTCTTTCTCTTCTTCTTCCTCCTGTACTCCTCCACCTCTTCCTCCTCCTCCTCCTTCTGTTATTTTTTTGGCCACCCCTAATTGTGCTTAAGGATTACTACTGGTTCTGTGCTCAGGAAAGCTTACACCCGGTAGCAGTCATTCCTGTTCCCATTCCTACTCAGTTGTACACACTTAATAGTTGAATGTCACTCTATGTAAAACAATGAAAACCATTCAACCAAACTAGAATTAAAATAAAGCCAGATGAATGAACAAATTAATATGATGTCATGTGCAGACAAGGTGCGATATTGCATAAGTCTTTACAATATCACTGTGAAATATTGTAAAGATTCAATCATTATAAAAGATAATAAGTATGTTCCTGTTACTCATAAAAACTCTTAGGGAAAACTACAGATCCTCCAGAAAGAAAAGAATACTATAACTCAAAAAAGCAAATCTAGCCAAGATAGGAAGACAATGGAAATTTGTGATTTAAAAATTAAAACTATTTCAGGAAATTTGATTGTTATAAAATTCAAAGAAATGAGTATTATATATTTATTTCTTAATACTTAATTCTTATCTACATATTGTGGTAGGGTTCTTGCCTTTCACACCGCTGATCATGGTTTAATCCCAGCATCTCATATGGTCCCTGAGTCTGCCAGGAGTGATCCCTGTGCACAGAGTCAGAAGTAAACCTTGAGCATTACTGGATGTGGCCCCAAGACCAAAAAATGTGATGGACAGAACAAAAATATCAAATATAACAAAATCAAGAACTCATCTATTTAAATGAGTTTATTTTTCTATTTATTTAAATTTTGCAACCCAGCTCTCTGTTGATTATCGTTTTCTTAGTGACCCTTCCTGTGTGGTGAAGTAACAGGTTTGTTTGCAAGGATCATGGAAAGCAAAAGTACATATGCATTAATGTTGCTTTATCAGGTCGTATCCTCTCTCTCTCAAGGTTTCCTTAAAGGAGAACTTGCATCATGGTTCGTAATATCTCAGATTACCCATGGGAAGACTTAGATCACTATTCAGACAAAGACTTGAATGTTCAATCCCATTCACCAAATGTTCCCTTGGCTACATTTGCTATTGAACATAGTTGACAAATTCTAGGAACTCTCAGTGGAACAAATGAAATCAAGACCCCATTACCCCGTAGGCTCTTTCTGCGCCTTGAAATTCCTGAGACAGTAGTTAATGCAGTTCTCAATCTCACAGGATTCCTTTTTCATGTTGTGGAAAGAAAATGTGATTCGAATTCCCAGTGAAAACTGTTGTTATCATTATGAATAAATTTAAATAAGAAAATGCATTTACAAAAGGAAAGGCAAAGAAGATACAATCTGACTAGTCATTTAAATTGTGTATCTTAATTTCTCTTAGTTACATTTAATACTGACTTATCTCATAGTCTGCTTGTAGCAGAATAGGCTAATGAGTATGAGAAAGTAGCATGTTTTAAAAACGTTGTCTTGGTCCAAAGAGATAGTACAGTGGGTAATGTACTTGCATTGCATGCATCTGACCAGAGTTTGATTCCCAGTACTCTGTATGATTCCCCGAGCCCTGTACACAGAGTCAGGAGTAAGTTCTGAGTACACTACTAAGCGTGGCCCCCATATAAAACCAAAGATAAAAAATAAAATCATTGTTTAAATGATGAAAAGAAGTGTACACTCTAGTGAAGGGTATGGGGCAAGCATTTTGCATGAAGAATATTCATCACTAATAGTATTTTTTTTTTTGCTTTTTGGGTCACACCCGCCGATGCACAGGGGTTACTCCTGGCTCTGCACTCAGGAATTACCCCTGGCCCTGGCCGTGCTCAGGGGACCATATGGGATGCTGGGATTTGAACCCGGGTCGGCCGCGTGCAAGGCAAACGCCCTACCCGTTGTGCTATCTCTCCAGCCCCCATCATTAATAGTATTGTAAGTCACAGTGACTTAGAGTGTTTAGAAAAATTCTGAACATATATGAAAGGCAGTCTCTTCTTAAAATGAAAAGACTGCAAAAGTAAAAATTATATATTATTAGGGTTTATTTACATTTAAAAAAGTAATAGTTGATGCTAATTAAGTTTGACTATCAAGCACAATAAAACATTTTATGGAATGCTTATAATTTGAAAAGCATAAAACTAATTCTGGTAATGCATTATTATCCTAAAATGACTAAAATAAGAATTGTTAAGTTCTAAGTTAAAGGGTGGAATGGACAGACTTTTTGTTTCATAGTTTATAAAAGTTTAAATATGGAATTGAAGAGATACCCTCAAAATGATTCTCCATATTAGATTAGACTGCCATAAATTATAGATTTATATGTCTTAATCTGAAGTGTGCCTTAAAACTAAAGTGAGAGTGAGACAGACACATTTGTTAAAATTCCAAAATCACAAATTGCCTTATTTTTGCTAATTATATTACTTATCAACAAATGTTTATTACAGTATAATATATGCCTATAAATAAAAGATTCCATTAAAAGAAAAATTTTACTATATAAGTAAATCTCATATTTTTTGTCCAGAATTATGTTACTCTTTATTTTCTAATATATACCTATAAAGTGACATAGCAGAACTCTCCTTTGTAAACTAAAAGTAAATTATTTTGAGAGAAGTTTTGGGGACATACTGGCTGGGTTCTGGGTACAAGTCTCATGTCTACAATGTCTGGGAACCACATATGATGCCATAGGTTAAACCTGAGTCAGTTGTGTATGAGACAAGTGCCTTACTTGTACTATCTGTCCAGTGACAGAAATAAATTTAACAATTTGTGAAGTGGCAACACTGTCACCACATTGGCTTTTAGTTTTCAATAATAATTTCCCATACAGAAGACTAGGAATTAATAAATAACAATTATGAAATTTCTAAACTTGTGTAGCATTCAGCTTAAAAAAATAATTAAAATGACAAGTGAATAAATATTTACATTAATAACTGTCTCTGTTTTAAATGGAAATAATACACCTATACTATCCTCATTATGAATAACCTCATTTGCCTGACTTTATTTTAATTCTAGTTTGGTTGAATGGTTTGCATTGTTTTATATTTTATAAAATCCACATTTTATATAATGTTAAATATCACCCACTATTTATGTAACATGAATTGACTGCAATTAAGTGATTTTAAGGCTGGGTTTTAATTATATTATGCACATTTCTTTAGTAATATGGTATTTTTTGAATTCAGAATATTCTATAATTATGATAAATTTGTCTTCTAACCAAAACAACAGGATACTCTAATAGCTGCAAAGTTTTTCTGTATAAAGTGAAATGCCATCTTTGAAATTAGGATAATCTCAAATAATTCAGATAATGCGGTCTCCATATCCTAGAATACTAGAAGTATGAATAACATTTTTCTTTTTTATTTAATTTTAATTTAGATTTATTTTTGTAAAATTATAGCACAGCTGGTAGGGCGTTTGCCTTGCACACAGCCGACCCAGGTTCAATTCCTCTGTCTCTCCTGGAGAGCCTGGCAAGCCTACCGAGAGTATCCCTCCCGCACGACAGAGCCTGGCAAGCTACTCATGGCATATTTGTTATGCCAAAAACAGTAACAACAAGTCTCACAATGGAGACATTACTGGTGCCCGCTTGAGCAAATTGATGAGCAACGGGATGACAGTAACAGTGACAGTTCACAATAATTCATTACATTTAATATTCAAACACCAATCCAACCACCATGCACGTTCCCACCACCATAGGAAAGTGTGTGAAGATTGTTCTATTTCATCCTAGAGCCATTAAGCCCTTGTATGAAAGATAACAAACATGTATGTTAAACCCAAACAAATATGTGTTACTTTTGGGCTAGAGTATGAGAGGTTGAGTGACCACAAATGTGCTGCATGCTCCAGGAATTCTGAAATTTAGAATCTGATTATAAGAGCAGATTCACACATGGGTAAGGCCCCTGTTACTCTCTCCTGGGAGCTTTATTTCAGAGTCTCTGAATCTTGGACATTGATGAGATTATATGGCGATGGGGCAGTTTGTGGGGGTGACTGCCAAGCTACTGGAAAACCTGGGAGCTGGGGAGAGGAGACCCAGTCCTACTTCGTGTGAGCTTGGAGTGTTCCATCATGTCCCGCATACCTGGGTTTTGCTGCAGGGTTCCTCATGGGTGAGGCTCATCCAAGCTCATGGAGAGCGTCATTGAGCATGGCTGTGGTTGAGTTCTGGAGGTTTTAGGCTGCCTGGGTTCTGCTGGGGCAGGGAGGGAAACTCAACCCAACCTGCCCCACTCTGAGTTGTTCCAGTGAAGACTTGTCAATAACATTTCAAGAATAATTTTTTAAAATCTGATGCAAGAAAGCTGTTCTATAATTTGTGTAATAAATTTCTAACACCCACAATAAAAGTTACATGCATTTATTTTACCACTTTGTCACCATTTATTTTACCATGGTTACTTAAATGTCAATTCTGTATCAAAGTCATGTGATAGAAATTAGGACCAAAGGCAGCAAATACATAGCTAAGAATCATGTCAAAGAAAAAGGCAGTGATCAAATATTCTTGCTCCTTTCAGTAGGAATAACTGTGATGGAGGCTATATAAGATATGTTGTGCTGTAAGAACATTTGGTAGAGTTATTTTATTTTGTCTACTGATCCAGAAAATTGTTCCCTAAGAAGTGATTTATAAACAGAGCGAAGATTGGTTCTAATGAGTTATTTTACTCATTTTGGTTATTTATCTCCAGGTTCCTTTCCTTTGTTATTGTTCCTGTACTAACCAAGGATCACACACAGTTGACTTGGGTATTGCATCCTTAGATTGTAGTTCCTGCTAGGGATTGCGTACTTGCTTAGGGTGTTTGCATGTGTTGAGGGTTGTTGTGTTAATTGGGGTTTGCAGGCCCCCACTGTGATGGCTGAGTATGTATGTGTGGTGCTCCGCCGGGGTTCACACTTCAGTTGCAGTGTTCCTACACTTGGTTGCAGGGGACTGGTAACAGCTTGATTGTTGTGGAGCTGGGGACCCCAAACAGCAGTGTCTGTGAACACACACAGCATGTGAGGCAGTGGCCTAGATGAACCTTGCTGCTTTCTGCCTTGTCAACCATCAAACTCTTTCTGGGCTCTAATGTCATATTTTATTATACTTTATTTGATTTGATATTTGGTTTGGGGGCCACACCTGGGTGTGCTCAGGGCTTACTCTTGGCTCTGTGCTTGGGGATTATTCCTGGTGGATTCAGGGAACTGTGTGGGGTTCTGGGGGTGGAATCTGCTTCAGTCATGTGCAAGGCAAGCACTGTATCTGCTATACAATCTCCAACCCCTAGTGAATGATTTTTAAATCAGTGAATGTATAAAAAAATGTGAAATTTTAGAATTCTTGTTTTTTTTTGTCAGTAGTCAATGGTAATATTTGGACTATGTGCACATGCATTCCCAATTGGCATTTCTGATGAGAGAAAAACCTGCTTATTCCCCATTGTAAAATTTGTTTTCATGTGGATACTAGCTCTCATTGGCTACTGCTTAGCTTCAACTGTGCGTGTGTGTGTGTGTGTGTGTGTGTGTGTGTGTGTGCGTGTGCATGTGTGTTGACAGGTCCTTGGGAATTTCCAAAAGAGGAAATGTGTGTACATATCCAACTATTTGATTATGTTTATGATTTGATTTGATTGTGTTCATGAAAAAATTTCCAACTGGAAAGCCTGACATGCATATTCAACGGCATCAAAATATTGTTGTTGCATCTATTTTGCAAACTCAGTCAACAGATGCTCCAAATTTATAAAACTTAAAATTCTCAAAACACTTGGTGGTTCGTTCATAAAATCTGAACCTCATCTATAATTGATTTGATTCTTCACATCATAGCCCTTTTCTTTCCCTTATCAATAGAGTTTGTTTACTTTCTGAGCTGGCATATGTCCATTTCTCTAGAGTTAGGCCATTTTCTCCGAAGTGAGACAATGAATGCAGTTTCATGATAAAGAGTTTTTTATGAAAAAAATAACACTAATAAGAAGACTTGGGACCTTAGTGATAGTATAGCAGGTAGGGCTTTTTGCCTTGCTTGCAGCTAATTCACAATCTCTCTTTGCCAACCCATATGATTCCCCAGGCACCTCCAGGAGCAATTCCTGAGTGCAAAGCCAGAAGTAACCCCTAAACATTACTGAGAGTGGCCCCAAAACAAACAAAAAAAGTTAAGACTTATCAAAAGAAGATTAGTGAGAATAAAATGGTCCTTTTATAAATAATAGCACTGGTGTGAAGAAACACACTGGTGTGGAGTCCGGTTTTATGGTTATGGGGGCCTCATTTTATCTCTATCCTTACTTGACATTTTGATATATTTATCATAACTAGTATGAATAAGTATAAGTATACATAAAGGAGGGCAGAATAAATTTTAAATGATCACCAGTTTAGATATTTAAAATATTTGATGAATTTAATTCTTAAGGTCTTTTGTTCCCTTTTAAAAATGACCATATCATATCCCTCACCCATACCTGTTTTTTCGGGCAAACTTCCCAACTGATCCCAGCTGTGACCCCAGAGAAAACTTAAGCTGCATAAATCGTGTGATTAAATCCTGACCATCTCAACTGATTCCCCAAAGTGTGTCTTCTAATAGTTGTGATTTTCCTATTAAGACATTGGTGAAGGGGCTGGAGCGATAGCGCAGCAGTAGGGCATTTGCCTTGCAAGCAGCCAACCGGGAGTTCAATTCCCAGCATCTCATAGGGTCCCCTGAGCACCACCAGGAGTAATTCCTGAGGCAAAGCCAGGAGTAACCCCTGTGCATTGCCGGGTGTGACCCAAAAAGCAAAAATAAAATAAAAAGAAAAAGAAAAGAAAACATTGGTGAAGCTGGATCTCATAACAATAAAATGTGTTGGCTTTTCTTCTAGTGGAAAATAACCATATCTAAAAAAGAAAAGAAGACAGAAAGAAAGAAAATTCCATGTCTACAAAAGGGATGAATTTTAAACAGTAAATCCCATGTTTTCAAGGATACACACCTACTAATTTTAAACAGGAATATTTGCAATAGATAGATAGATGATAGATAGATAGATAGATAGATAGATAGATAGATAGATAGATAGATGATAGATAGATAGATAGATATAAGTCTGCTTGATCCCTTTATTCCACTTAAAATAACAAGTCCTCTAAGTTCCTGGACTCAATTATAGTTGATTAAAACATGCTTTAATATGAAAGCTCTTGCCCAAAAGGCAGACAATAAATGACTTGCTATCTAGATACATTTTCTCAATAATTGACTGCTTATTTTCACACATTTATGAGTTGCAGTGAGCCTCGTTAATAAGTTATTGATAAAGTTAAAGCTAAAATCCAAACAGTGGTTCACAATAATCCCCTTTATCTACGTTGTTCTCTATTATCCATCTTTGTAGTATCTCACATCTTCCCCATCTCAAGAAAATTAGCCAGATATTCCAGTCAGACAAGGCTTTCCCTTCCTCCCTGCCCCTCTCTTGCCAGTAAATCCCTACAGTTCTCATGTACATTTCTTCTTGTTGTTCTGGCTTTTCATAGTCACACGCAACCACAGTAGTTCAGGAAAACATCCGTTCTCGATGGATTTTGTTCTAGGTGTCAAGAATTTCAAAATGCACCCTGCACCTTAACCCACCACTGTGTAATCTCCAGGTAGCTAGGGAGATCCCCCCGGGGGGGTCTCCCTCTCGATGCCTGCCTTCGGTGGACTCAGGCCGATCCCCCTCCTGGGACAGCCAATGCCATGGGTGGACGAAGGAGAAAACAAGGGCCAGGCTGGTTGATGATCAGTGGCCATTTATTCCATTCTCCCCACACACCTGTTCCAGTCTCACTAAGCCCCTCATTCTAGTCTCATGCTGCCCCTCATTCCCGTCTCCTCCTGTCTCTCACGCTCATCTCTCTTCACGTAGCCGCATCTCTCGTCTCTCCATGCACCTGCTCCTGCATTCTTGCCCTACATTCTTCTCGCTCTGTCCCCCTTGCTAGTCCCTTCACTCTCCATCTTGCAGCCCTGGTCTCTCTCTCGTCTCTCTCTCCATCTCCCCAGTATTGGCTGTAGCCAATCAACATATCAAAAGCCCTTCCTGATGGCCCATCAGGCTCGAGGTTGGAAATACCACCTCACCTAGGGGTGTTTCTCCTCTCCTTAGCCCAATAACTTAATTAATATCTTAACATCTTAATTTTACTTCTTAATATTAGTTATTTTATATAGACACAGTAAAAGATATGCTGAGCTTGTAGGGTGGCTCTCCTGGGGACATCTCGCTATAGATCTCAGACTACAGTGCTCAGGCCAAATTCATCTTTCCTAAGCCTAGCAGGGTCCAAATCTAGTTATTACTTTTTGGACCATGACAGAATTTGTCCATGACCATGCTTTTAACTTATAGTTAAGTATTATGGCTCTTTGGCCAGGACCATTTCAATGCCAAGATAGCTCACTGCTTGCCCTAGGTTCATGCAGTCCCTCTTCAGGACCCTGCTTTTGGGGATCTAGGAAGCAAGGGCAACTGAGGCTTAAGTTGAGAGAACAGATGTCCAGGAGATAATATCATTCAGAGTCATTTAACTCCCAAGTTATACAAGCATAGCATTAACTGTCTTTTTGTGTCTATACAAAAAGGACATTGCTCTGAATTAACTATGCAAAGGACTTAAGGAGAAGAGAAAAGCAGCATTTACACAATAACAGAGCACAAAGAAAGAGGTTACAAACAAACACAGAGGAATGGGAGCACTGTTGTGGGAGGAATCCAATAAACCTAAGTTCCCTTTGGCAAGGCAGAAAGGACAAATCAATATTATCCTACACAACACCACTTCTTTTTATCAAGCCTCTCCCTTCCCCCTGTACTTCCCCTTAGAAGGAATTAAGGCCAGGAAGATAACTCCCAGGACGGAAGTACATATCTGGCAGAGTCAGCTCTGAGTTTGATCCCTCCCAGGTACTGGGAGTTCCCCGAGGACCCAAGAGTGGCACTGCTGGGTCCCCAGCACTGTGCGTCCTGAGCAGCACTGCGTCATCTGCACAGTATAAAACCCTCTGGCTCTGTTAACTGGGCTGATTATTACCAAGAGATACCCAGTACAAAATATGGTACAGGTCAGCCCAGGACAAAACCCTCTGACTTAGATAACTGGGTTGAGTGTTGCCAAGAGAGGCCCCTAAGTTCCCAGCGTATTGTTCGTGAGCTTCTTAAAGGAAGGAATTTCTCTAAACACAAAACACTTAAAATAATAGCCAAGAATAGTAAGATTAAGTTCAAATATCTTTGCACTGATACATAATACTTCATGAGAAGTTCATTTATGTGAACACACACACAAACACACACACACACACATATATACTATATATATATCAAATGAATAGTGTAAAATCTGAGGTATATATATATATAGTATATATATATAGTGAGCATACCCAGCCACAGCCTATATATATATAGTATATATACAGTATATATATATATATATATATATATATACCTCAGATTTTACACTATTCATTTGATTGGTTAAACCTTGAATAATTCCACAAATATAAACACTAAAAAAATGACTGTTTAGGATATATAAAAGCTATTTCCTGTAGTAATAATTTGAAAAAGATTAGACTTATTTGAGTTATTTTGTTGATAAACTATTACACAAATGCAGATGCTTTACTTATTTATGATCCTACTCTCCTGCTAATTTGTGTGTAGTTTTATTGAACTGTAATATTAGCTTTGATCTGCTTTTATATTTCACTTTTTTTCCATATGATGTCATATTGGTCCAGAATTTCGATATAACAATACTTAGATAATATTCCACCAAATTCAGTAAGCTTAGACTTTTAACCAGCTCTCCAGTGTGGGATTTTTAGCATTTTTTGCAGTATTATTAAGAATATCATCATCATCATCATCATCATCATCATCATCATCATCATCCCATTGATCGTCAATTTTCTGATTTTCTGAGCAGTCTCAGTAACGTCTCCATTCGTCCTAGTCCTGAGATTTTAGCAGCCTCTCTTTACTCGTCCTTCCCAATGGTGCCACATTGGAGGCTCTTTCAGGGTCAGAGGAATGAAACCCAGCATTGTTTCTGGTTTGGGCATATGAATATGCCATGAGAAGCTTGCCACGCTCTCCCATGTGGGCAGGAAACTCTCGGTAGCTTGCCAGGTTTTCCGAGAGGGAGAACTAAGCTATAAGATGTCTATAAGATGCTTTCAAGAGCTTGGTTTTATAGTCTCTGGATGTTGGCCATTGATGGGATTACAGGGCTCCAGGGGGCAGTTTCTGGGTGTGACTGCCTAGCTACTGGAAAATAGGGGATCTGGGCAGAAGAGGCCCAGTCCCGATCCGAGCAGGCTTGGAGATCTCAGCCCTGGGTCCTGCACACCTGGGTTCCTCTGCCACTTCCTTCATGAGTGAAGCTCACCCGAACATGTGGAGAGGGGCCTTGAGCATACCCAGCCACAGCCTATTAAGAATATAAAAATGAAAATCTTCCTTTTTTGGCTTTTTCCTCATTATTTGTATACAGGTTCAAATAAACAGAATTACAGTGAATAACGCCATATGTCTCTTGAATTATATAATCAATTTATGGCTAGAGAGTGATGGAATATTAAACTGAATATTATAACAGATTTGGGTTTTGTCGCAATAGTTATGTTGTTGGTGAGTTGAGTGCTTGAGGAGATCAGGACTGGTAAGGTGGGTCTACACCAGCTACTGCTGGTACGGATACTAAGTTGTTGCCAGCATTACTAAGGCAACAGTTAATCTGTACCAGAAATCCACTTGATTTTCTGGATACATGGGAGTTCTCTGGCCACTGGGTTCTTGTGGATCCATAGATCTTGAGCTAAAGTAATGTTAGACTTTTCCCAGAAAAGCAGTCCCAAGCTCTATTCCAACCCAAGTTCTCTGTCTCTCACAAGAAAGTATTTAAGAAGATAATGAAGCTTTATTAAAGCTTTATTGTTTTATTAACAGCTTATTAATGAAAGTTTTCTTTTTTTCAAAAATTTAAAATTTTTTTTTTAATTTTATTGAATCACTGTGAGATAGTTACAAACTTTCATGTTCGGGTTACAATCACACAATGATCACACACCCATCCCTCCACCAGTGCACATTCCCCACCACCAATATTCCCGGTACACCCCCCCCTTTCCCACCCTCCCCTGCCTCCATGGCAGATAATATTCCCCATACTCTCTCTCTACTTTTGGGTATTATGGCTTGCAACACAGACACTGAGAGGTCCATTATCTACTTTCTGCACACATCTCCCATCCCGACTGATTCCTCCAGCCATCATTTTCTCAGTGATTCCTTCTCTATTCCATCTGCCTTCTCCCCTCCACTCATGAAGCAGGTTTCCAGCTATGGGGCAATACTCCTGGCCCTTGTATCTACTGTCCTTGGGTGTCAGCCTCATGTGATGTTATTCTATACTCCACAAATGAGTGCAGTCCTTCTATGTCTGTCCCTCTCTATTTGACTCATTTTACTTAGCATGATACTATTTGTGTCTATCCATTTATAAGCTGGGAATATATCCCGAGGATGCAAAACAGTACAGTAGAAATGACATCTGTACCAATACATTCATTGCAGCACTGTTCACAAAGGCCAAAATCTGGAAACAATTCAAGAGCCCTAGAACAGATGACTGGTTAAAGAAACTTTGGTACATCTACACAATGGAATACTATGCAGCTGTTAGGAGAGATGAAGTAATGAAATTTGCTAATAAATGTTTTCTTAAAGAAAAGTGAGACACATTCAGAGGAGCATGGACTTTCTCAGAAAGAGAAGACAGAACATAAAGTTAAAGAAATTTGACAATCATTGTAGGAATGTCTATGTCTTCAGAAATGGAACACTATTGGTTGCTTTGGGAAGTTGATTATGAGTCTATTCCAACCTGCTTCTGTTTGGACTCGCTCTCTCAGTGAATTGCCAGAACAAATGGTGTAGTTCTTGCTAAGTTGTATCTCCTGAGGGGTACACTGAGTGTCCTGAATCTTTGAATGAGGAGCCTGTATGATATAACCATGGGTTATATTCTGTTGTTTGTTCTTGTCCTCTAATCTTTGACTGGCTCTTTAGTTGAACGCTAAAACACAGAGTTCAAGTTTCTAAGAATATTTCTTGAGTTGGAGTAAAGGCAGAAGTAAGGGGTAAGCAAAAATTTACAAAATTCATTGGTAACAAGATAGAATTTCTAGTGTTTGCTCACTTATACTTTCCCTCCCCCCTTTACTTTTGTCCTCCGTACACTTTGACAACTGGGTCTATTCAATAATAGTCACATGTATGTAGAAAATTTCTTAACTTTATACTTTCCTATCTCTTTCCATCTAAGATAATATTCTTACTAATCCCTACTTTTACTGATTCTGTTTAATTTGTTTGAATTTATTCCCTTATACTGGACCTCTACTCTTTAGGAGTAGAAGACCCTATGACATCTACATAAAATTTTTATTCTCTAGTTTAATGCTCCAAGAATTATCCCAGAATTCTGGAAAATTTTAAAGCCATTCTTTAATTACTAATTTGTATCTCTAAACTACCCATGTTTCTCTTTACTATTATTGATTTATTTTCAAAAGTCTCTTCAAAGTTATATCAAACAATATAAGTATATATATAATTAAAGCAATTAATATAAAACAATATCCTGTGAATATTTTCACTTTGGTAATACCAGTCTTTCTCCTGAAAACAATCATTTTTTCAATTTTTGCATATTTCTAGAAATATTCTAAGCCTCTGAAAATACGATTCTTTAGAAAACAGTAACATTATTTGTATTCTGCATCTTAACAGTATAATTTGGGGCTCAGTCAGCATAGCCACATTTATATTTCATTCTCTTTTGTAATTTTATCACTTTAAGGAAATGCTTTTATAAAGAATTTGTTGTTATAACATTACATATATTATTTTTAATATTTTTATAGCACAAATACCTCTAACCATATATTTTTATTTAAATATAGTTTGAAATAGAATTGTTAAAGGACAGGTTTCTTCAATAATTTGAAACATATTATTAATCTTTCCCTGAAAAACAAAGCTTCAAATTTTCTACTGTTTGAAATATAGTAGTTAAATACAATATCATTTTCATTTCTTTAAATGTTAATGAAGTTATGTATTCTTCACATATTCAAAGACCAATGTAGTTTTAAAAAACTAAAATTCCCTAAGAAAGCATCAATAAATTAATAAAATAGTCATGTATCTTTGACACTAAAGTTAAAAAGAAACAAGTATTTGTATGCTTTGATTATTTCCATCCAAAATAAAAATTAAACCATGTTTTTAGCATATATTCTTGCTGTTAATTAGCTTTATTTCTTTTGTAAGCAATAAGAAATGATAGCAAGTAAGAGGATTAGGAAAATTACCTTAACTGAAATTACCAAAAGGAAAAATTCTTTCAGTAGTGCTTTTTATGTTAAAAATAATTTATAGGAATCAATATAATCCAAAAAAGGGATTTAAATTACAGCTATACTTAAATAAATAATGAGAAAACATACAGGAAGCTATAAGAAGTGAAATTAATAAAGATTTGAGATTTTCAAGAATACACTACAAGCAATGATTTTACAATAAATGTTGTGCACTTCGGAGAAATGCAATAAAACTGATTTTGTGAGTGGTTTATATAAGCTGTGTGAGTGGTTTATATAAGCTCTGTGTGTGTGTGTGTGTGTGTGTGTGTGTGTGTATGGAAAATATTTTTACATTTAATGACAATCTGCAATATGCAATTTGATTAGCCTAAATGATTGCTTTTATTTGACAGAAAATTGAATCTTTTAGAAAGCACTACTGATTCCCTTCCCCCAAGCGTATACTTAAAACCATCAAAATTGCAAACTGAAACCAGTGTAAAACAGATCCTCTTCAAATCTCATTGAAGTATCACTGTATTTTCAGCAAGACTGAGAATAAAAAGAGAAGACAGACATGGATAAAAAGCTTAATATAACCTTTGTATTTTATCTGTATATCCATCCATCCATGTATCCAGCTGTCTGATTACAAATAGAAAAGATGGGTAAGAAATCACTGTTTTAATAAGTTGTCAATACCCTTAGAGCAAGTATCTAGAGGAAGAAATCAGTGGGTTTATATAATATATGATACATATATGTATATCACTGTATCACTGTCATCCTTTTGCTCATCAGTTTGCTCAAGCAAGCACCAGTAATGTCTCCATATGAGACTTCTTGTTACTGTTTTTGGCATATCGAATACTCCATGGGTAGCTTGCCAGGCTCTGCCATGCAGGCAGGATACTCTTGGTAGTTTGCCAGGTTCTTCAAGAGGGACATAGGAATCGAACCCAGGCCAGCTGCATGTAAGGCAACCCCCCTACCCACTGTGCTATCGCTCCAGCCCCATATATGTATATACAAATCAAGATTTGACATCAAACCTTATATTTCCACGATCATCAGTTTCCGCCCAATTATAAACTGCCTCATTCATTGCTTGTAGTAACTGTCATGGCTGTTTACTTTCCTGACATCACTACAAGATAGTTATGATCTAGCCTGTCACCCAGGGACCTTCTACAAATTAAAAATCAACCCAAACCCTGCAGTGTTTTATCATTGTTGTAGAGTTTAAGATGTTGTGTGGCCACATTTGTGGCACACATTCAAAGAAGCTGAGAACTTTTAATGGGATAGTACAGCTGGAGTTGAATTTTTAACTGGATAGCAGCTTTAGGGGTAGGACATGACTGCGGGGGCTTCTGGAAGTACAGGGAGGTGGGGGAGGTAACCCACCCTGACTCTGAGAAAGCCTGGAGAGTTCAGTTACAAAATCTGCATACCTTAATTTTCAACAGGTTTATTTCTTGGTGAGATATATACTAAGATGATGGAATCCTGCCAGGACATAGCAGCAATTTTGGACTATGAGAAACAGTGTCTACCAGGGATCATTTTGGGTAGACCCTGGGCTGACCCACCCCACTCTGGAGTCCCCAGATATCTCAGCATGTGTGGTATCTGAAAATATTTCCTGCAGCTTATGAATCTCTTTCAAGATTTTTTTTATAAGTCTCTGCAGTAAGGCTGGTAGATGAGCTTGCATAGCAGCACCAGAAGTCTTCTCATTAGACTTTGAATTCAAAATTTGGGAACACTTTCTTTCCTCTTGTACCCTCAGTATGTAGATTGGTACCTTATTTGTAGTAGATGATCAGTAATTTATATTGCATCACTGTATACTGTATCACTGACATCCCGTTGTTCGTTGATTTACTTAAGGGGCACCAGTAATGTCTCCATTCATCCCAGCCCTGAGATTTTAGCAGTCGCTTCTTACTCATTGTTTTCCAACGATTGGAGGCTCTTTTCAGGGTCAGGGGAATAAGACCTGTTATTGTTACTGTATTTGGCATATAGAATAAACCACATGGAGCTTGCCATCCACTTCCGTGCGGGCGGGATACTCTTGGTAGCTTGCCGGGCTCTCCAAGAGGCATATATAGAGAGAGATATATCCCTTTATGATGATGTGTCGTGTGGCCCAAGAATATATTCACTACTGCATGAGGCTCAGCCCGAGCGTGTGGAAAGCAGCCTGGAGCGTGGCAGTGGTTGGGTATTGGAGGTCGGCTGCTGCGGCTGGGTCCCTTGGGGTGGGGAGGGTTGTCACCTGCCCCCCCCCCCACTCTGAGGCACCTCTGCACAAAGATAGTGCTTACAAGTAAAAAAATTTACATTTTAGTCCTCATTTCTCATTCTCACATAAGTGTTTTCTATAAGTAGAATGGTGGATAAAAATAAAAGAGAAGTGAACCTTCCATTTTTTTTTTTAATTTTTATACCCTTTTTCTCTAACTCAGTTATTTCTAGTAGCATCTTTAGGTCTCACTACATGTTTTTCTTCCTGGTAAATGTCCTTCACCAGCTTCTTTTGTTTTCCTTTTTTTCTTATTTATTTATTTATTTGTTTATTTATTTATTTATTTATTTAGACTTTTTCAATCCCACCCAACAATACTCGGGGAATACTCCTGTCTCTGCATTCAGGAATTACTTCGGGGGGGCGGGGACATTACGAGATGCCGGGCATCAAACCTGGGTCAGCCGTGTGCAAGGCAAAATGCCCTACCTGCTGTGCTATCACTCTGGGCCCCCTCCTCTAATTGATCATATAGACTGTGTTCTTAACTTTTATATTGCTTATGTGTCCCTATGGCTCAGACAGGCAAGCATCATTGTTCCAAAAAATACAATGAAATAATGCAGACTCGAAACCCACCTAGCTTTGCGCATTGTAAAACATCAGATTCAAAACCGACATGTCAGAGCCTATGAATAAAGTTTTCTGATCTCACATAACTCTGATTTTAATGAAGGTGGAGACAAATTTATTCTGAAATTCTGCGGTGGTTGGTTATAAGTATGAGCGGGGCAATTAATTATTTCTCTCAAGGACTCTAGCTTACTGCTTGTTTCTCAATTTCAATGGACATGCAATAAAGCAATATTTTGGACTGAAGCAACAGTATAGGGGGAGAGATCTTGTCTCGTATGAGTCTGACCTAGGTTCAATCCCCAGCAAAACCTACGTCCCACAAGCCCCACCAGGAGAAATCCCTGAGCCAGAAGTAAACCCTGACCACCACCAGCTCTGACCCCCAAAACAAAATAAAAATACAATATCTTATTAACTTTGCTTGCTTAATTCCAGTGTGGAGCTAAGAATTCATTATTAGAAATGTCTCATGAGAGATTTCAGCTTTTCTTCCTTATTCTAAAAAATTAATATTAATTCATTGATTATTATTACATGAAATTTTAAACATTACAGAAGTTATTTAAACATTGCAGAAGTTAATGTTAATTCTTTTGGTGTTGTTATTGCACCATATCATTGAGAAAGAAATTTGATTATAATAATATATGATTTCGATTTATCTCAATTTGATGATAAGAGTTTATGATTGTGAAGTTATCTCGTTTATGTGTTTTCTACTCTGGAAGCAATACATTGAACCACGTTGCATTTTATTGGCATGCTACGTTTTAGTTGTATTTCTCTTTTTTTTTCTTTTTGGGTCACACCCAGCGATGCACAGGGTTTACTCCTGGCTCTGCACTCAGGAATTACCCCTGGCAGTGCTCAGGGGGCCATATGGGATGCTGGGAATCGAACCTGGGTCGGCCGTGTGCAAGGCAAATGCCCTACCCGCTGTGCTATTGCTCCAGGCCCTGTATTTCTCATTTTTTAATTTAGGGTTTCTGCACTCTTAGTCCAGTAGCTTAGTTTAGCAGTCTAAAATTTAAATAATTTCTGGATATTAAGGACATGCTAATATTGGGCAGAATTGTAGCTCAGTGACAGAGCATATGTTTTCCTTGTTTAAGTCCCTGGGTGTTATTCCTTTACCACACAAATAATGTGCTGATATTATAAGAATAAATCAGAATCATTTTTTATGAAATAAGAATACTGTGTTGAATTTGTCTAAAATTAAAAATTAAAACTGTAGAATTTGTCTAAAACTAAACTCAAAGCATTCTTTAAATTTTTTAAATTCTAGTTATATGACAGAATTCTTAGCGTATAAAATATCCAATGATCATCATACACCATAAATTATAGTTTTCTCTGATAAATTTTAAATATTAATATATTTCTAAGAGACATACATATTTATGCTTTTAATTTATACTTTTATTGACATAACATAAATGTCTGTATTTTAGGAGTCGTGGGAAATGTAGTTTTATGGTAGTTGTGATATGATGACATATGCGTAAGAGGCATGAAACTAAACATATTAATTTTGAACAAAAGTTGAACCAAAGTCTTTGTATAATATGTTTGAGGATTGTGAGTACACAATATTTAGTGAAAGGGCATGTTAATTTCCTCATTGATACTGACTTTGATCAGGTGTTTCTTCCAGACTTCCATGTAACCATTTCTTAGATAAACAACAGACTATAAAACACTCTAATAAATATTAAGTCCTCTGGATATATTCCCAGAAGTGGTATTGCTAGGTCATATGGAAGCTCAATTTCTAAAGAAACCTTGGTATATCTACACAGTGGAATAGTATGCAGCTGTTAGGATAGATTAAGTCATGAGATTTGCTTATAAATGGGTACACATGGAGAGTATCATGTTAAGTGAAATGAGTCAGAAAGAGAGGGACAGACATAGAAGGACTGCACTCATTTGTGGAGTATAGAATAACATTACAGGAGGCTGACACCCAAGGACAGTAGATACAAGGGCCAGGGGGATTGCCCCAAAGCTGGAAGTCTGTTTCATGAATGGAGGGGAGACGGCAGATGGAATAGAGAAGGGATCACTAAGAAAATGATGTCTGGAGGAATCAGTCGGGATGGGAGATGTGTGCTGAAAGTAGACAAAGGACCAAATATGATGACGTCTCAGTGTCTATGTTGCAAGCCACAATGCCCAAAAGTAGAGAGAGAGTATGGGGAATATGGAGGCAGGGGGAGGGTGGGAAAGGGGGGGTATACCGGGGATATTGGTGGTGGAAAATGTGCACTGGTGGAGGGATGGGTGTTTGTAACCCAAACATGAAAGCTTGTAACTCTCACGGTAATTCAATAAATTTTAAAAATAAATTAATAATAATAAATATTAAAGACGATCATAGTAAAATTGAATATTACCAACTATAGGGTAGTATATGGTATTATGATGTCATTAATTAAGGCCTAAAGTGTCACTGTGGTGGCTGATGGCAGCAAATTTATTTCTGTCATGATAATGGGTTGACTGTGACTAACCTTGTCTTCTAAACCAATGCATAATTACACATAAAGTCCCCTGCCTAACCAATAACTCTCCGAAGAAAATTTATCCTTTCCAAGTAAATGCTGGTACACACCCTTGATAGGAAAATAAGAATATTCTTCCCAATTGCCATTCTTTTTTCCTTATACAATTTTAATGAAGCATTTTTGTTTTGGTACTAAAATATTCATTTGTTGTGTTATTGCATTCTCTATTTTATATTTCTTTGAGAACTTTGAATATTTCTCAGTCAAATTAAAATATTACATTTCATGCAAAATTATATACTCTAGTTTGGAAAACTAATTAAATGTTTTTTTTTTGTAATATAATGAGATAGAGGAGAAAGGCAGGAATGGGGTGGAGAGGAGAGGGGAGTGGAGAGAAGGGCAAGGAAAAGGAGGGAAGGGGAAGAGAGGGGAAAGAAAGGAAAAGGAAGGGAAGAGGCATCCCAGTTGTTTATGATTATGAAATAATCTACTGGATATACTTCCCAGTAAAAGAACTTGGTAGTCTAATTAATTTTCCCTCTTACCTATACAATGTTTTCATACCTCAAGTCCTTTTCCATACTGCAAAGCAATATCTCCTTGTCTTAAGTTTGTTGGCAATCCAAAAGCTTTGAACACAATCGCTTTTGTTTCTAGGTTGTAGAACAAAAGAAAGTGCACAGTGTTTCTCTGGGTTTTGAGGGGTTAATTCTAAGAGCAGCTGGTGAAAGGCACAGAGCAGATGTTTAATTCTCTGGTTCACTCTGCCTCACTAGGTGTGGAATCCCAGGGTGACAGAAGATTTCCAAAGTGATTTAGGCATTGAATGTATGGTAAATAGAGCCTTTGTTGAGCTTTGTTCCTTTCAGATGATCAAATAATTGCTTCACCTTAGGGAGAAAACTGAAGGGTGATAAGTAGAGGTAGAGTCAACATTGAAAAAAAGAAAAAGGATGAAATAAATTTGGAGAAGGAGCAACACACCAAGGAGTTTATAATTTTGTTTGCTAAGTTTATACTAGAAATATTTATTTCTATTGTTTCCATTGTGTACATGTCATGTTTTTGTTCATTCTCAGTCTCTCTTTTTCTTGGTCTCAACAAACTGGCTTCAATTAATTAATCATTGTTTAGCTAAATTGAAAACATTTTATTTGGGTTTGTGTTTGTGCAGGTGGTTATCACTGCAATTCAAGCTCCTCTGTCAGCTTTTGAAAAGGTGGAAAGCAGGAATGGCCTGATTTTTTTATTGTTATTGAAATTAGAATGTTAGGTATGGAGTAAAGTATAGGGTGTTTCTACTATAAAACAAACTTTTTTTGTTTAAGTCAAACTTACAGGTGCATCACAGGCCTTAATTAAAGCCTCTGATAGGCATATTTAGTCTGCACAGAGATTAGTGTTAATTACTTATTGTCAGATTTGGCCAAAACTATAATAATTGAAAAAACAAGTAATATGTTGAGTTATATTATTATTTATTTCTGTTAACCAGTCTAATATCAAAAATAGAATAATAAGTTTAAGCTATTTATTGATTTAAATAAAAATGCCATATATTCAGAAATCCTACCTAAGAAGTAGCAAAACAGTCCACGGGTGCAAAATTAGTTTAGTTGATCATAATAAAACAAAGAAAAAATCATGTGACATGAAAGTTAGATGTATTTCTTCTCTCTTTGAACATTTTAAGTATAAATATTCAGGCCAGAAATGCAATCTGTTTATTCCAATTCCCAGCATTAATCATTGCTTATGTGTCCTAGTTTGATTCATGCTTTAACCTTGCATGGAACTGAATTCTTTCTGGCAGTTTATATCAGTCTAACAAATGCCAAGATATCAAAGTTTGGTAAAAGATAAAAAAAAATAGCATAGAGTCGCCATTTCACTGTCAAAATTCTCACCTAATTTAGGAAGCATGTTAGAACATTCTTGTTACTTTGCATTACACATGACCAAATAGATGTCAACAGTTACTTTTGCCTTTCGTAAAACTGCACGTGTATCTTTTGCAACTCATTGTGCTTTTACCTCAAATAATACACAATTTTGTTCCTCTTTGAAATACTTATAATCAAAGTAAATTGGAACCCGCGGGTTTGTTGGCAAACTAAACTTTATTAAATGTTTGATTTTATCTGTTATAGAACATGAAAAACAGCGATTATGCAAGAGCACCGATTATATGAATTTGCATTTCAAAGTGAAATGGTTTTATAATGAATATGTTCGAGAACTTCCTGCCTTCAAGGATGCTGTTCCTGAATACTCCTTGTAAGTAGTGATTTTCACCCCTTAGTTTGTTCTCAATTCATGATTGCATAAAAGTACACCTGATATAGGCGGCCTTAAAATCTGTGCACATAGTAGTCATTTGAATGCAGACATTGTCATTATAAAATTTACATTCAGTGATTTGCATATCTTTGAGAACCACCTTTAACTGAATTATGTTGCATCCTCCAAGTGTGTCTTATTAGAATATTCAACTGAAAAAGAAACATATGAGATGGCTCATGCAATGAGGTTATTTCCTGTGAAAGTACTCAAACATTTACTGGGAATATGATAGAAATCATATAATGGTCTTGATCAGATAATACCTTAAATTCAAACTTAAAAGCATATCTTAGAAAATTGAATTTCTAAAAAGACAGTCATTCTTTAACAGGTAACTTTCACATAAACATTTGTCTATCAAATACAGTTGTAATTACAAATGTATAATACTATGCATTTGATATTTATCAGGATTCCAATTTATTCTGAAGAAAGTTTTCCATATGCTAGGCAACATACCACGTGCTATAAGGTAATAGTGAATTAGAGGCCAAGGAGAACAATGCATGTAGGAATCTTGGGTTTGATCCTTGACACCATGTGTTAATCCTGGCATTGTTAGAAATTACTCAGAGCACCAAAAGATTTCACAATTATTCCTAAAACACATATACATGAAGAATACTATATACAATTCATAACTAAAATGACAAAACACTGTTATTAGATACACATTATGTATTATTTATAAAAGTTGCCTAGCTCTTAGATTTTAAAACAAGTCTGATGACAAAAGTAAAGACATATGCTAAATAACACCTCAGAACTATGCACAAACAAACTAAACTTTAACTCACAGAAGATAATAAGAAAATGACAATCTAGGAAAATTACACCAAGCACTTTTCAGATTTCCCGAGTCATAATCAAAGAAATCACTGTAAATGCAAAAACATTTTCAAATGATAATAAAATATGAGATAATGAAACTTGAATTTCAGCTAAAATTGGAAATGTAACTTTATAGCTCTGATTCTATATAAACAAAACATCTGAAGTCAATAATATAATCTTAAGAAGAAAAATTTTAATAGCAAACTAAGTCAAAAGAAAGTACAAGAAAATCATTATGATGTGGGCCATAAAATTAGCACTGTAGCACTGCACTGTCATTCCGTTTGCCCGAGCGGGCACCAGTAATGTCTCCATTGTGAGACTTGTTGTTAGGGCCATAAAAGTAGAGCAGAATATTTATTTATTTAATTATTGGCTTTTTGGGTTCCACAAGGCAATGCTTGGGGATTATTCCTGGCTCTGCCAGGAGTTACTCAGGAGTTACTCCTAGCAGTGCTCAAGAGACCATATGGGATGCTGGTATATAATCCAGGTCGGCCATGTACAAGGTAAATGCCCTGCCCGCTGTACTCTCGCTCTGGCCCCTAGGGTAGAAAATTTACACTAGGAGAAACTGCAAAGTCAAAAGCTGACTTTTGAAACAATTTAAAATCAAAAGTGCCTTAACAGTGATGTAAATTTAAAACAGAGACATCACATATTATTTCTAAGTAACCCAGAAGCATTTAAAAATTGTAAATAAAATGTATCCTCAAATAAATCAGCCTCTTTATTTATAAGAAAGAATGTTAAGTAGGAATTAACATCGTGCGTTTCCCTAGTATAACTTTAAGAAGCTTTATGATACTCAAAAAGTAACGACAGCGGTGGCAGTGAAATCAAATTGTATTCTCAAAACATAAGGTAGGGTCCGGAAAGAAAGTGCAGCTTATAGGGTGCTTGCTCTGTACACAGCCCACGTGGGTTCAATCCCTGGCACAACATGGTCTGCCATACCCTGCCAAGAGTGAAAAGTACACACACACACACACACACACACACACACACACACACACACACACTCGAGGGAAATGACATCTAGAGGATCCAAAAGAAACTGCTATCAAAAATACCAGAATTGAAAAGGTGAGTGCCAAGACCGAAAGGCTATCACTGGATTAGAGCATTTTAGGGCTGTACATTTAGTCCCTGGAGTTATTCAGTACGCTAAGCACTCAACACTGCAACCAGAATGTAAGCAGCCACAAGAACTAAAAGGAAGGAGAGAGTACAAAAGGGAACGCCCTCCCGCCAAGGCAGGGTGGGTGGGGTGGTGGGGGCTGGGGTGGGGGTGGTGGGAAGGATACTGGTAACATTGGTGGAGGAGAATGGGCACTGGTGGAGGGATGTAAACGATCACTGTATGACTGAAATGCAAACATGAATGTTCATAAGTTCGTAACTGTACCTCACGTTGATTCACTAATTAAAAAAAAAAAAAAGGACTAAAAGGAGAGGAGCCCCTCCAGGGCACAGACACAGGGACATCAACTTAATGTGCTCTGTCCCTGCCCAAGAGAATAAGCAGCACCACCTAACATGCTACCCCAGGTAAGCACACAACCCAAAATAATGTGTAAGCAGCACAGTCAGGCATATGCAACCTGGAAAATAAGAACTTTGAAAGCTAACTGCTCCCTCTGTCACCTCATTGATAAAACCCATCTCTGGATAGACCTCTTGTTACAACCAGTCACAAGCCATTTGTTATAACCAGGAACAGTTATAACAAATGGACTCATCAAAATGTGAGGAAAGTATTAAGAAATGAGAGAATGGCATGATAGCAAGCATAGAAAAGGACATTTGACTGGATGTTGAATCATAAAGGGTTGAGCTATAGAGAGGAGATTACAAACTAAGAACATTGAAGCAACATTTGAAATCAAGAAAAAGAGGTTGACAGTTAAAGAGTGAATATATATGTGATAAGCTCAAAGTTAGAGCATCTAAAGAGGTAGAATTGGAAAAGCAAAGAGGAAAGAGATTTGGGGAATTGTGGAATTCTGTCATTATAGTAAAAGAGCAGTGTCCTATTAATTGCAGGACCATGACAGCATTTGTACTATTTCTCTTTATTCAACTGTAGGTGGTTTGAGCCTTTTGTTATGCAATGGCTAGATGAAAATGAGGATGTATCAATGGACTTCCTTCATGGAGCACTGGGAAGAGACAAGAAAGATGGGGTGAGTTCAATTACTTTTATTGCTTGTCATCGAGATCTATTTATATTGCACATTCATAAGCTATCAGCAATTGTTAAGTCCATTTTATTAACTAAGATTTGTCTTAATTATATAATGAACACATTATTTTAAAATTTTTATCGTAGCAAAATTATACTATGACATTACATAGGTTTCACTTGTGCTTTATTATAAACCAATATCTATATATAACATTGAAGGAAGAGTGGCAGGATGCTGAAAGAATTGTTTAAATGTCAAACACAATCTGCCTTTTGCCTTAAGTCTTAATTCTTGACTTGTTCTGAATGTGTAAATTCAGCTGGTTCAGGCGGACTCTCCTGGTGTCCTGGAAATTTAGGGCTAGAGCGATAGCATAGCAGGTAGGGCATTTGCCTTGCACGCCGCAGACCTGGGTTCGATTCCTCTGTCTCTCTGAGAGCCCGGCAAGCTATCGAGAGTATCCCACCCACACGGAAAAGCCTGGCAAGCTACCCGTGGTGTATTCCATATGCCAAAAACAGTAACAACAAGTCTCACAATGGGGACGTGACTGGTGCCCAATCAAGCAAATTGATGAACAATGGGGACGACAGTGCTACAGTGCTACTGAGATTAAGGAGACAGACAATGAACTCAAGAGTTCAAGGGTGATAAGGGAAATGGGAAGGAATAATGGGACAAGGTGAATGGATCTTGACACACTCATGGAGGAATTGCTATAGCAACATGCCAACTATAAAACACTGATCTCAGTATTTTTAATTATCATGCATCAATAAAGATAAATAACAAACAAAAGTAAATAATTAACTTTAAAAGAGAAAGACACCACCCTAGTTCCTCTGAAATCAGAAGTCTTCAGACACAGCTGGATTGTTAAATGATCCTACTTCCTTGAGTAACAAGAAACAGGATTCATCAAAGGAACTAAGTCACAGCATCCTGCCCTACCATGTTGGTTCTGCTACACTTCCTAAAAATGAAGATGAATCATTCTAAATTTCTTTTTATGATTTTAAGCTTTAATTATCTAGAATGATGAAGGTAATACAGATTGAGAGAGGAGAATTTGAGAGAGGAGAATCTGCTTTTTATGGGACACTTTGGAGACGCTTTTCACGATATCTTCCATGATTTCATCAGGATGCTTTTATGTTTGCTCCCCTCAGTTTCAACAGACTTCGGATCATGCCCTCTTCTCTTGTTCTGTGGTTGATGTCTTCGCTCAGCTTAATCAGAGCTTTGAAATAATTAAGAAACTGGAATGCCCTAATCCAGAAGCATTATCTCACTTAATGAGAAGATTTGCAAAGGTAGGTGAAGTAGACTGATAATATTGTTTTGTAATATTTGTCTTCTCTGACATCATTAACCAACTTTAATTTCTAAATTATATAATAAGGAGCTCAGTTTAAAATTTTCCATTTGACTTCCTGTTTCTAAGCTATAAGGTTCACCCACTTCCGGTTTCTAAAATAGAAATTTAATTGCTTAAAAGCTACCTATTCACATTAATATTATTGAAATGTATACCAGAGGAGGGCAAATAATTTCCATTTGAGAAGTGGTGCTTTTAGGCTGAAAATAAAACCGATATTTTATATTTACATCATAAATATGTTTTCCTCAGACACTGTAATACAATAAAACATATTGAACTTGGAATCATGAGAAGTGAATTCTAGGGGCTGGAGGGGTAGTAAAATGGGTAGGGCCTTTGCCTTGCACGCAGCGCCCCAGGTTTGATTTCCAGCATCCCATATGGTTCCCAGGAGTAATTCCTGAGTGCGGAGCCAGGAGTAACCCCTGAGGATTGCCGGGTGTGACCCAAAAAGCAAACAAAAAAAAAAAAAAAGAGAGAGAAGTGAATTCTAATCTCAAATCAGAATCAGTCCATTTAAATAAACTGAGTCTGAAATAAACCTGAGTCTGAACTGTTTTCTATATTTTTTATTAATTCAGTTTAATTCATTCACTAATGAGTCTTGACCAACCATTTTCCTCTTAATTTCCCTTCCTTTTCTTAGAATGTAAGGGGTATTGGAGAGGGCTTTCTTATTTACAAAGGTTTTTAAATTTTTTTTTCTGCTTTTTTTTTTTTTTTTTGCTTTTTGGGTCACACCTGGTGATGCGCAGGGGTTACTCCTGGCTCTGCACTCAGGAATCACTCCTGGCGGTGCTCAGGGGACCATATGGGATGCTGGGAATCGAACACGGGTCGGTCTCGTGCAAGGCACTCGAACATGGGTTGGCCCTTCCCCCTGAGCTATTGCTCCAGCCCCGTTTTTACAAAATTTTTAAAATAAGAGCTGTAATCACTACTCTTCAAATCCTTAAAGTTATTCTGTATAATCAGACCAGATATGCATGGACTATTTGAACGATGATAGGAAGAAGGCCATTATCTTCTTAGTCCTCAGGGGAGCTACAGTAAAGTGAATAGATCAGAAACTGCAGAGAGCTTAAATAGACAGAGCCATTTCTGGAAAAAGCAGGGATCAGCCTAGATAGGCGAGGGTAGGAAAATTTCCAAAGCCATGAGAACTAGCAGAAAAGAGTAGGCAGGTAAACTAAGCTTGATGCTTCTAAAGCAGAAGAAGCAATAACCTTCCAGCAACCATCTGGGAGAAATTGTAAAGTGAAGAAAAACCCACAGTAGTAGAAGTGCTGTGCTTTCAAGGTTGAGAATGTCACACTGAATATTGTGAATAATTGAAGACACACGGAACACTTGGTGATTATTTAGAGCACAATGACATGATACATGTAGTACTGAGGGCAGCCAGCTATAATGTGACTCAAGAAATACTTTGGCTCTGTGAGTTGGGAGTTGACTGAGATCACAACTGTTCATGCAGGTACCTATTGCCTCTTCGCCCTCACAGCCTCACTTCACCAGCCACTTTAAGGAATGTTGTCATGGATACATAGTACCTGACCTCAAAATTTCCATTTCTCACTGTCTGGAGACACAAGTCTGAGACCAGATGTCAGTCTGGGCCCAGGCATGGTTTCCTCTGCAGTGTCCCACCTGGTGGCTGTCTTCACGTGATCTTTCATATTGTACACGCCATCTCGCATGTTTCTAAGTATATACAACTTGCCCTTTTCTTATAAGGACACCAGTAAGGTTTGATCAGAGCAAACATGAATGTTTTTATCTTATTTATTTATTTCAGGCTTTGATTTTAGGGCCACTCCTGGCATATCTGAAGGGCCTATTCTTGTCTCTTCCTGGTTGGGGGGTCAATCCTTAGAGTGCTCAGGGAACATGAAATGGCAGGTCCTAAACTGGGTAACCTGCATATATAGCATGTACTCAGCCTGCTGAGTGCTTCATCTCTTTCTGATATCTTGTCTTACTTTAACTAAATTAGCTCTTTAAAGACCCTATACCCTAATAAGTTCCTTTCTGAGATATTGGAGATTAGGGTTTCAACATATCAAAGTTATGGAACCCAATTCTATATGTAGTGAATATATATGTAAACCATGTTATTACTTTTAATTACATATACTAACATAAGCGATAGTGCAGCGGGTAGGGCATCCGCTTTGCTCGAGGCCGACGTGGGTTTGATTCCTCTGCCCCTCTTGGAGAGCCTGGCAAGCTACCGAGAGTATCCCGCCCCCCACGGCAGAGCCTGGCAAGCTACCCGTAGTGTATTCGATATGCCAAAAACAGTAACAACAAGTCTCACAATGGAGATGTTACCGGTGCCCGCTCCAGCAAATCAATGAGCAACAGGATGACAGAGCTACAGTGATACTAATATTCTTTGAGTTTCAGTTGCGTTATCACAAAATGTCTAAATTTAAGTCCTTCACAAAAGGGAAACTTAAGGCTGATGCTGTATTGGTCCTATTTGACGGGCAGATGGATTAGGAAAGCCTTCTTGTAGAAGGGCAGATATTTATTCTGGTAGGAAAATTTGTGCTTGGACAACAAGTAAATACAGAAATATCATGGTTTAACAATAACAAAGATATGTCTTCAGCTCAGGTACACTTTGTGTGACCACGTAAGTGAGCTTTGTCAAAGATAAGCAAATTATAACACTAGTTTAATTGGTGGATACATATTTTTATCGGTAATGTGCCACTTAAGTGGGGGAAAGATTTTAGTATGAACTAGTTTCCACTTTGCCTTCTATAGCACTTTCAAGGGAATAAGTAGACATTCTTGAGCTGGTAGAAACTATACTATTGCTTTATTCAAATTATTATAGACCAAGAGTAGGGACTAGCTTGGGCTTGAGAACCTACCTCGAGTTTGGCCAGTAATGAATTATTTGTACCTTTCACTCTACTGAATGAAGAAAACTAGCCTGTGAGGTTCCAGTGAGGACAGCACGTACTGGTCATGGAAAGCAGAGGAAACTTTGGCTCCATCAGTGTCGAAGAACAAATTGTAAAGTCCTGAAGAAAAATTAAAATATTAGAATGTTAATAGAATATCATGAGCCTGTAAAAAATTGGGGGCAGATAATAAACCATCAGTCTAAAATGCATTGTTATTTGATAAGTAATTTGATATTTATCAAAATATCATATTTTGAACTTCAGTCTTGATACATTTTAATCATAAAAAATAAAGAAATCTCCCACTTTGTAAGATAACACTATAAGTGATTTATTTGAATCATTCCACTGTCCTTGCTGAGATTTCTGGGAATCTAAACAAATGGACTAGAGGGAGTCATAAAGAAAGGTCACAGCAGAGGTCATCTTAAAAAATTACACTTAGAGAAATGCATTCACTGAAGCAATAAGAAAGAATTAAGCTCACTGTGTTACTGTGGAAATATATGATCTTAGTTGCATTTTGTTCTGAATTTTCAATTAAGTACAACAGTATCAGTCCATGAAGATGCAATACTACTCAAATATAATCAAAAGGGAATAATATACACTAACAAAGAAAACCATTTTGGGCTAAAATTGAAATTTGCAGTTTTCTGAGAAAAGTAAATTCTATCTTATTGGAATTATTTAAAAGTAATAAAAAAGGAACTTTGTGGCAAATATAATTAACTACTTTCCAATATTCTTTGGGGTTTTGGTGTTTGTTTTGTAGCATCTGATGTTACCATTGATTTTGAGAATATTATACACTAACAAAGAAAACCATTTTGGGCTAAAGTCAAAATTTGCAATTTTCTGAGAAAAGTAAATTCTATCTTATCAGAATGATTAAAAGTAATAAAAAAGGAACTTTGTGGCAAATATAATTAACTACTTTCCAATATTCTTTGGGGTTTTGGTGTTTGTTTTATAGCATCTGATGTTACCATTGATCTTGAGAATCCCTAATCTTCTTAGGTTTGGAATCTTGTATAAAAATATACTGAAATCATGGAGCCAGAGCAACAGTACAGTGGGTCGGACACTTGCTTTTCGTGTGGCTGACCCAGGCTTAATCCATAGCACTTCATATGGTAACCCAAGTCCCACCAAGAGTAATGCCTGAGCACAGGAACCAGGAATATGCCCTGAGAACTGCTAGGTGTAGTCCACAACCCAGAATATACTGTAATTACATTCTCTTTCTGAGAAATACTGGCTTAAATATACTTTTGAAAAGCAGACATATTAGTTATATGTGCAGGTATTTCAGAAGACTTGCCATTCTAAAACTGAACTCAACGGGATGCTTTCTTCTCATTAGAGCATATGCAAGGTTAAATGAGGTACCAGCTATCCAAATTTTATAGCAGGCTCATTCAGGAAGTGTGATGACTAATAAAATGGTGGTGACTATTCCGTTGGCTGAACTAGCAAGTAAAAGCAATTTAATTTTTAAACTAGAGATATGAAGTAGTGATATCTTCAATATTCCTTAAAAACAAATCAATCTTGCATGTGACTGACTTCAGTTCATTCCAGCATTGCTTAGGGTCCACTGAGCTCTGCCAAGGCATGATTACTGAGCACAGAGCTGGGAATAAATTCGGGACATGGTCAGCTGTGGCCCCAGAACAAAGCAAGCAAACAAACATAAAATAAATCAGTGACTCCTGTGTCTTGGCAATGAAGCTGATTGTTTTCTAAGTCAGAAGTACAGTGATAAATGAGACTGCTTCATTCCCCTTTTCTCCAGGGAACTAACCCTACCACTACTAATTTTAATGATGATAACAAATTGAGCATCATTACATAACTATCACTCTCTCTATAAATATAGCCTGGATTATTCTTTACAACAGTCCTGTGGGTACAGACTCTTAATTTCACTAATCATTCAAATCAATGCACAAACTAAAAGTTTAATTCAAAATAAGCAGTTAACTAGAAGTGGCTTGGATAGAACATCTTTAACTCCCTAAATGATACTTTCATCTATTCCGTTATGCTTTGACTCTAGTAAGTTGGAGAGCAGATTTATTTTCACTCCTTAGGTTCCATCTATGCATTCTAGGGTAGTCTGGCTTGTATTTGGATGTATTAAAATGCAGTGTTATGTAACATAAAAATGATAGCTCTGATGTTATATAACAGTTACTACACAGCGCTTCTTTTGTCTGTTGCTCTAATCCTGTATTACATCATGAATAAAATATGACTAAAAACATGAATTGTGAAACAGAGTTCTTAGCACACTAACTAAAGACTAAGAGCCTAGATGGATGATTTGTTAGTGTTAATGCATATTTAAATGTTAGCTACTACTATTATGAGCATGTTCTTAGGAAACCATAATGCATACTGGAAGAAAGTTCCACTCATTAAAATAACAATCTCAGGCCAAATCACAGTAGACTTAGGCTAGTGGATGTTTTAGTCATCTTGTCTAATCCTGTAACAGAAGCCTTCTCTTCACTGTCATAATCCTACTGGAATTTTATCTGGAGCTCTTTTCTGCTTTTGATTTTTAAAATTTTTTTTAGACTTACAAGCTTTCATGATTATATATGTCATACAATGTTCTAGTGCCCATTCTCCAACACCAGTGTTCCCAGTATCCCTCCCGCCACCCCCACCCCTCCCCACCCTCTGCCTCTGTGATAGGCACATTCTTACTCTCTCTCCCGGGTGTTATGGTTTGTAATAACTAATACTGTAATACTAAGCAGCCATCATGCTTGGTCCATAGCCTACATTCAGCACACATCTCCCATCCCGAGTGGGCCCTCCAACCATCATTTACTTAGTGTTCCCTTCTCTATCCCAGCTGCCTTTTCCCCCAGCACGTGAGACCAGCTTCCAAGCTGTAGAGAGATCCTCCTGGCCTCTATCTCTATTCTTAGGTGTTAGTCTCCTATTGTGTTACTTTATATTCTACAAGTGAGTGCAGTCATTGTATGTCTGTCCCACTCTTTCTGATTCACTTCATTTAGCATGCTATTCTCCATGTGAATCCACTTAGATGCAAATTTTATGATTTCATCTTTTCTAACAGCTACATAGTGTTCCATTGTGTAGATACACCAAAATTTTTTCAACCAGTTATCTGCTCTCGGTTACTTGAGTTTTTTCCCAAATTCTGGCTATTGTAAATAGTGCTGCAATAAACATACAAGTGCAGATGTCATTTCTACTGTACTTTTTTCTGGGATATATTCCCAGAAGTGGTATTGCTGGGTCAAATGGCTGCTCAATTTCTAGCTTTTTGAGAAACATCTATATTGATTTCCAAAAAGGCTGGATAGGTCGACATTCCCACCAGCATAAAGGAGAGTCCTTTCTCTCTGTACCCACGCCAACACCGGTTGTTTTTGTTCTTTTGGATGTGGGCCAGTCTCTGTGGTGTGAGATGATATCTCACTATTGTTTCAATTTGCATCTCCCTTAGTGATGAAAAACATATTTTTTCATGAGCCTTTTGGCCATTCAGATTTCTCCTTTGTTTGATCAATTTCTTTGAAGAATGTTCTGGGTATCCTTACAGGATATAAGTATTATGTTCATCACATTGAATCTGTATAATGCTTTGGGGAGTATTGTCAAATGGCAATGTTAATTCTTTCAATCTATGAGCGATAGCACAGTGGGTAGGGCGTTTGCCTTGCACACTGGCAGACCAGGTTTGATCCCTCTGCCCCTCTGGGAGAGGAGAGCCCAGCAAGCTACCAAGAGTATCCCGCCCGCATGGCAGAGCCTGGCAAGCTACCTGTGGTGTATTCGATATGCCAAAAACAGTAACAACAAGCCTCACAATGGAGATGTTACTGGTGCCCGCTCGAGCAAATCGATGAGCAACAGGATGAGAGTGACAGTGATTATCTATGAGCAGGATATGTGTTTCCATTTCCTCCTGTCATCTTTTGTTTCTAGAAGTCATGTTTTGTACTTTTGTTTGTACAAGTCCTCCGTAGGTAAGCTGATTCCGAGGTACTTTATTTTCTGAGGTGTGATTATGAACAGGATTGTTTTTTTTTCACATAACTTTCTTCTCTCTCGTTATTTGATATAGGAAAGCCTTGGATGTTGGGGAATTGATTTTATAGCCTGCAACTTTACTATACAAGTCTAATGTTCCTAGGAGCTTCTTGGTAGAGACTTTAGGGTTCTCTATGTACAGTATCATGTCATCTGCAAATAGTGAGAGCTTGGTCTCCCCCTTCCCTATCTAGATGCCCTTAATATATTTTACTTACATAATTACTATGGCAAGAAATTCCAGTACTATATTGAATAGAAGTCGTGAGAGTGAGCATCCTTGTCTTATCCCTGATCTCAGAGAGAAGGCTTTTATTTTTTTCCCAATTGAAAATAATGCTTGCTGTGGGCTTGTGGCGCATGGTTTTGACTACATTGAGGAAAGTTCCTTCAATTCCCATTTTGCTGAGAGTTATCATCATAAACAGGTGCTGGATCTTATCAAATGCTTTTTCTTCATCTATTGATATGATCATATGGTTTTTATCTTTTCTTTTATTGATATTATGGATTATGTTGATCGACTTTAGAATGCTAAATCATCCTTGCATCCCCTGGATGAATCACACTTGGTCGTGGTGTATGACTTTTTTGATGAGTTGTTGGATTCTATTTGCTAATATTTTGTTGAGGATTTCTAATCCATGTACATCAGGCATATTGGGCTGTGATTTTCTATTTGTGTGTGTGTGTGTGTGTGCGGTGTCTCTGTATGCTTTGAGTATTAGGGTGATATGTGCCTTATAGAAACTGTTTAGGAGTGCTTCTGTTTCTTCAGTTTCCTGAAAAAGCTTGAAAAGGACTGGCAAATGTCCTCTTTAAATGTTTGGAATAATTCACTAGTGAATCCATATAAGACCTGGGCTTTTGATTTTGGAAAGAACTTTGATTACTGTTTAAGTTTCCTTCATAGTGATAGGTCTATTCAGGTATTTCATATCTTCTTGGCTCAGACTTAGGAGGTTATAGGAATCCAGGAATTTATCCATTTCTTCTAAGTTCTCTTGTTTCATGCCATACAGACTTTCAAAGTAATCTTTGGTGATCTTTTAAATTTCTTTGGTTTCTGTTGTGATGTACCCTTTTCATTTCTGAGTCAGTTTTTTAGGGTTCTCTCTTTCTCTTTATCTGTGAGTCTTGCTAGTGATTTATCAATCTTGTTTATTTTCTCTAAGAACCAGCTCTGGTTTCATTGATCTTTCAAATTATTTTTTGGGTTTTCATATCGCTAATTTCTGCTAAGTTTTATTATTTCTTTCCTCCTGCCTGGTTTGGGCTCCTTTTGTTGGTCATTTTCTAAGATCTTAAGCAGTTATGTCAAATTACTTATGTACACCCTTTCTTCCTTTGTGATAAATGCTTGCGGAGGAATCAGTTTTCCTCTTAACACTGCTTTAGCTGTGTCCCACAAGTTCTGGTAGCTCGTGTCTGGATTCTCATTTGTTTCCAGGAATTTTTACATTTCTTCCTTGATTTCCTCTCTGATCCATTCATTGTTCAACATTGATCTGTTTAATTTCCAGGTATTTGATTAGATTATCTGTTTCTGTGTGTGATTGTCTTCTATCTTCAGTGTGTCATGGTCTGAAAAGATAGTTGATACAATGTCTATCTTCCTGATTCTATTTAGGTATGTTTTGTGGCCCAGCACATGGTCTATGTTGGAAAATATTCCATGAGCACTGGAAAGGAATGTGTGTTCAGTTTTGGGGGGTGGGGGGATGAAAAGTCCTGTATATATCTATTAGCCCTCTCTCTTCCATTTCTTCCTTCGAAGCCAGTACTTCCTTGGTGAGTTTTAGTCTTGCTGATCTATCAAGAGGTGATAGGGCAATGTTGAAGCCTCCAACTACTATTGTCTTGCTACCAATGTCCTCCTTGAAGTCGATTAGCAGTTGTTTTAAGTATTTTCCTGGCCACTCATTGGGTGCATATATGTTTAGGAGTGTGATGTCCTCCTGATGTACAAATCCCTTAATCATTAAAAAATTGCTTTCTCTGTCACTTCTAATCTTTTCAGCCTGAAATCTATGTTGTCAAATACTAGAATGGCCACCCTGGTTTTTTTGAAGGTGTTGTTTGCTTGAAAGATTGTTTTTGTTTTTTTTTTTATGTTTCAGTTTTTTTTTTTAATTTTTATTTTATCACCATGTGGAAAGTTACAAAGTTCTCAGGTTTATATCTCAGTTATACAATATTAAAACACCATCCCTTCACGAGTGCCCATATTCCACCACCAAAATCCCCAGTATAACCACCGCCTCCGCCCCCCACCCCCAACTATATAACTGATGAATTTCACTTCATTTTCTCTTTACCTTGATTACATTCCATATTGCAAAACAAAACTCACTATTGTTGTTGGAGTTTCCCCCCAAGAAAGACAGCCCTACTAAAGAAGCATTTGATAATTGGTTTTCCATTAAAAGATTGTATGTTTTCAGTTTTTAGAAAAGGTCGCGCAGCCGCATTAGGGACTGCATTAGCATTAGCGGCCACGCGGTTCGGATGTGTCCCAGTCCCGCAAGCCGGAGCCGTGTTACTTGCTGCTCAGTGTCGCCAGGGCTCCATCTGGAGAAGGTGTGCTGGCTGTACCTCCTCCGTCTGGATCCCTGGTGTTGCTGGCCCAGTTTCAGGTCCGGAGCATTTCTCTGGCCACGTTGCTCACCAGAATGCCTGGCCTCTTCTCTGTTGAATGTGGCAAGATGGCGCCGAGGGTGGGTCGAGGGCGTGACTTCCGGCGGCCGGGACCATTTGGAGATTGGGCTGGCGCCGCCCCACTCCAGTGAAAGATTGTTTTTCATCCTTTGACTTTGAGTCTGTGTGTTCTCTGAGCTGTTCAAACGTGTTTCTTGTTGGCAGCAGAATATTGGATTCAGGGTTTTTTAATATTTTGCCACTCTTTGTTTCTTTTTTTTTTTTTTTTTGGCTTTTTGGGTCACACCTGGCGATGCACAGGGGTTACTCCTGGCTCTGCACTCAGGAATTACCCCTGGCTGTGCTCAGGGGACCATATGGGATGCTGGGATTTGAACCCGGGTCGGCCGCCTGCAAGGCAAACGCCCTACCCGCTGTGCTATCTCTCCAGCCCACTCTTTGTTTCTTAATTGGTGCATTTAGACCATTGACATTGAGAGAGATTATTGTTATGAGGTTTTTCTGTAGAGGTTTGTTGTGCTTGTAGGGTTTTTCTTGTCTTACTATAGCCCTTTTAGTCCTTCTTTTAAGGTTGGTTTTGAGTTCATGAAGTTCCAGAGCTGTTGTTTATCCATGAAATAGAGTATCATTTCTTCGAGTTTGAATGAAAGTTTTGCCAGATAAAATATTCTTGGTGAGGCATTCATTTCATTGAGTCTTTTCACTATATCCCACCATTGTCTTCAGACTTGGAGGGTTTCCTCTGATAAGTCTGCTGTAAATCTAAGGGGTGCTCTTTTGTATGTGATTTCCTTCTTTGACCTTGCTGGTTTCAGTATTGTGTCTCTATCAGCGGTATCTGTCATTCTGATTATGATATATCTTGGACCCTTTTTATTAGGGTCTCTTTTAGCTGGTACTCTTCGGGCTCCTTGGATCTGGATGCCTGCCTTCTCCAGCTCTGGGAATGTCTCAGCACTGATATCTTGAACTGTTGCTTTTTCACTGTGGTTATCTCCCTGTCCTTCTGGTACTCCAATGATTCTTATGTTGTTCCTCTTGAACTCATCCCCTAGGTCTCTGATTCGCCGTAGAGCTATTTTGAGGTCTTTTCCCACTGTATGTTGCCTGTATGCTTTCTGTAGCTCATCCTCAAGCTCAATGATTCTGTCCTTGGCTCTTGTCATTCTATTTTGGCTGTTGGCACCCACTAAGATTTTAATTTTGTCCACCGAATCCTTTATTAGTGACACTTCCATTTGTAGCTTTCTTTTTTCTGCTCTCATTTCTTCCTATATTTTGTTGACTCTGTTCCACTGTTTCTTTCATTTCTTTAATTTACTGGATGCCTGTTCCACTGTTTCTTTGGGCTCATTGAACATCCTCAACATTTCATCCCTGAATTCTTTATCAGAGAGGTTATATTTGTGGGTATTCCCTGCTGAGGCTTCAGGGGTCTTTTCTTCATCCCCTCCTCATGGTAGGGATCTACGCTGTGGTAGTATGGAGATGGGTCCATACAGTTCACTATTAGTGACCCCTTATCGCTGCAACGGAGGATTCTAGATGGGCTCCGTTGAATGCTTTTTATTTTTCAATTGAAGTAATGTAGATTTACATAGTTATCTTTTTGTAGCATATTATAACTTTCCAAATATGCAAAATGCAGTCAGTACCAAAATGTCAATATCTTAAGTCACAGTACATTAAACCTGTCTCCCTCTTTATCTTACCTATCAGTACCCTTCATAAATATTTTTGAGATCTGAGTTCAAGGTTTTGTTTTCCTTCAACCTTGATTCATTTCTCTAGATCCCACCTGAGAGTAAGATAATCTAGTATCTAGAGCCCATTGAATCGCAGTTCCCTTGATAACATCCACTGAATTTATGTGTGCTTTATGATTTATCTCTTCATAGAAACCATGTTTTATTATAAAACTTGATACAAACAACCCAGTGAGGCTATCCATTGCCTTTTTTTCTCTAGTCAAATTTAGGAAGTTCACAGTGCAACCCACAGAAAACCACGCAATATGGTTACACACTCTGACTCCTAAGTCCTCTCGTCCAGTTCTTGCAAGGAACTTCTTCCATCGCCTGTTCTGTCTAAAGAGTGACTACAACCTTTCTATACATTGTTGCAGGGTGCTTTTCATTTATAGCATGGCGGGTAGGGTGTTTGCCTTGCACGTGTCAGGCCTGGGTTCGATTCCTCCCTCCTTCTTAGAGAGCCCAGCAAGCTACCGAGAGTATCCCGCCCACACGGCAGATCCTGGCAAGCTCCCCAAGGCATATTTGATATGCCAAAAACAGTAACAACAAGTCTCACAATGGAGACATTACTGGTGCCCGCTCGAGCAAATCAATGAACAGGAGGACAGTGCTACAGTGCTACAGCATTAACCTGGGTTCTGTGTGTGTGTGTGTGTGTGTGTGTGTGTGGACTTGTGTGTGTTATTGCATCTCTGTGTGGGGGTGTACACGTATAACTGCATACTTACTTGGAAACGTTTTCTCTTTTCCCCTAGACGATCAATAAAATACTGCTTCAGTATGCTGCAATTTTATCGAGTGATTTCAGTTCCTATTGTGATAAAGAAAATGTGGTAAGTGGGGCCGGAGCGATAGCACAGCGGGTAGGGCGTTTGCCTTGCATGCGGCCGACCTGGGTTCGATCCCCGGCATCCCATATGGTTCCCCCAAGCACTGCCAGGAGCAATTCCTGAGTGCAAAGCCAGGAGTAACCCCTGAGCATCGCTGGATGTGACCCAAAAAGCAAAAAAAAAAAAAAAAAAAAGAAAATGTGGTAAGTAAGAACATTCTGACTTTCAGTTCAGAGGCACTTCTTCAACCTAATAAATAAGCAAGGGAAAATGTTTTTCTCTTTTTTTGTTTTGTATCAAATGATAAGAAATGGGAATATCAAGAAATTGCCTAAACTGGTTGCAGTACAGAACTCGTAGGATCAAGAGCATCTTAAGGCTTGCCAAGTTGTATTTTTCCATCATAATAAGGGAAAAGCTTCATAAAAAATTGAAGACCCACATACTCATAAATCACTGGAACTGAGAACTACGGAGGTTAACATTAACATAAACTAATGTAATTTGGGTGCTACCTCTAAAGTAAAAGAATTTACTTTTTCAGCTTTCAAATAAATTGAAAGTTAACTTAAGAGATAATACTTCTACTCTGAGTTATTAACTTAGCTTATTAATTTTAGATGATTGAGAAATTGAGAAGTAGCTTAGATTTAGTTCAGTGGAAGATGAAATATTTCTTATTCACCATATGTAATATTAGGAAAAATATATTGGTCAAATAATAGAAAGAGAAAAGCACTGAAAAACTGACCTAAATTCTGTATAATGACGTTAAAAATGAAAATCTTTTCACTCATAAAAATCAGTTTTATTAGGCAAATATAAAAGAAGATCCTAATAAAATGTAACAGTGTCCTTTCTGAAGTGTCACTGACCTCTTCCTGACAGCTCATTGAGTCCTGTTGGGTCTTAAAGGTCCTAGAAGATTGATTTTTCCCTTAAATTAACACCTGTCCAGAAATTGCATAAATTATATCAGCATATATTTCCAACTTTCATTGATTACAAATAGTCTGAGGAGACAATTTATTTGAAGCATATATTTTAATTAAATGTTAATAAGAGATAAATAATAATATATTTTAAATCAAATCCATCCTAGAAACTTTAGTAAGGATTTAGTTTAAGTGGCGAGATAGTACAGCAGGTAGAACATTTGCCTGACACATGACTTACCACCTGGGTTTAAACCCCAGTGTCACATATGGTCCCCTGAGCACTGCCAGGAGTGATTCCTAAGCACTTCCAAGAGTGATATCTGAATATAGAGCCAGTAATAAGCCTTGAGAACTGCCAGGTATAGCACCCCCAAAACAAAATAAAACTATTACTTTATTAGATAGTCAAATTTAAGACTATTATGACTGAGGTTGATATTTAACATTCCGAAATGAGTATTAAAAGTTCCCTATAACAATACTTTGTTAATATTCTGTAGTTCATATATTTGTATATATCTATAATTTTGTCTTGGAAAAATTTAAATAAGTATCTGTTGTGTAATTCTTTTTATATTTTTCTATCGGGCTCACACTTTTCAAAATTAAAATTTTATCAAAAAATACAAATAACACAGCTTGGGAATTTACTTTTCCTCTCCTTATCATGGAATATGAAGAACATGAAAACTTAATAAAGAATTCTCAGTATATGTTCTTCAATTAATTTTTTTATTTGCATTAGAGGTAGAAACTTAAACATCACGAATCATAAATCACGAAATCCCATTAATCATAGATTTCTCAAGCGGGCTCAGTAAGCTCTCCATTCATCCTTTCCCTGAGATCTTAGAAGTCTCTCTCTACTCAGCCCTCCCAATGATGTCGCACTGGAGGCTCTTTCAGGGTCAGGAGAATGAGATCCAGCTTGTTACTGGATTTAGCATATGAATACACCATGGGAAGCTTGCAAAGCTGTCCCAGGTGGGCAGGAAACTCTCAGAAGCTTGCTAGTTTCTCCCAGCGGGAGAAGTAGGTTACAAGATATCGCTTCTGGGAGCTTGCTTTTAAGTCTCTGGATGTTGGCCATTGATTACACACAACTGGGTTCCTCTGCCGATACCTTCATGCGTGAGGCCTGTCCGAACGTGTGGAGAGGGGCCTCCAGCATGGCTATAGCTAGGTTCCAGTGGTCTTCAGCTGCCAGGAGCTCTGCTTGGGGTGGGGAGGGAAGCTGGAGCCCATCCCCTCGGAGGGGCCCCAGGGAAGACAGCCAGGCGTACGGGCAAGAGACTCTCTTTTTTGAAGTCAATTAAGAAATGACCATTTTTTCTCAAAAGACTAACACATATATATTGTATTTAGATTCCTAACTTTCTTTGTGTCTTAAATGCAATAATATAAATTTTGGTATTTTAGGGACAAATATGCAAATTGAAACAATGCAATTTGACTTTAAATATGTTGTCTTGAATAAAATTGTCTGATAGGATTAAACAAATCCTATTTCTGGGCCAGAGAGAGAGTATACAAGTTAAGACACTTACTTAATCTCTAATACTGTGTATAATCTTACAACAATGCTGGTCATGACCCCTGGTCACAGAAATAGAATTACTCCCCAAGCACTGCTGCTATGATTCCCCAACCCCTCATACATTTGTAAATTAAATAATTTTATGTTCCCTTTACTATGAGTCCTTTTAACTTTTTCTCATTTGCTATAGAGGTGTTTAAAGCAAAAACTGCTTCCCAATTAGGTTGAAGGTAGATATATGTAATTCAATTCTATGTAGTGATTTGATAAAGTGATTCAATAAAATTCAACTTGAGCATCTCAAGTTCAAGGAAAACTAATGAAAGAATAGGAAAGTCTCATGATTATCTCCCACTAGATAACTGCATCTTTTTTTCTATGTAGATTTACCTGGGATCTAGAGAAATCCATGCCAGGAACCAGTAGGCCTGTGTTTCTCTTGTTTCTTAGTAGCTCTTTTCCATCAAAAATGGCCATATCAAGAAGGATTCTTTATTCTTATTTGTAAATATAATGCCAGAATAATTTTACATGGACTTAAAACTAATAGTTTAAGTATGGAAATCAAGTCAGAACGTGGAACCCATATAACTTGCTTTCATCCTTTCACTGATGCAGTCTCCCAGTTTCTCATTAATCATGATCTTCCTGTGACTTGTTTTCCCCTCTACTACCCACCCAAATTTGAGCCAAATGATGCCCTCTTTGCAATGGGAAAAAAAATAAATCCCAGGGTCCTCTTATTCTGGTGGAAGTGTCTCTTGGTTTATCGTGTTGACTTCAGATTAAGATGATGACTATCCATGCTGCAGAAGGGTGGCTAGATCAAGTGATTCTCAGCCATGCCGGAGAATCATTCATGGAGCATGTGGTTCAGCTTATTGAATAGAATTTGAGATCAATACTTCCTTTTTTTAACGCAGCTATCAGAGATGAGACTAGAATCAAGAGTACAAAGTATACGTCTTGAATCGCTTTTCGATAAATTCAATTTAGGATGTGGTCACTTTTAGAATCAAGTAGAAAGTTTCTTAAAGGTTAAAGCAATAATAAAATCTTTCCACTGATGAGAGCTAACACCTCACTGATGTCCTCAAAGACCTTTACAAGCCTTTCCCTGATTCACTATTGGCTTGTTTCCCAGAAATTTGGAAGATCGATCCATTTTCCTTCCATTTTTGGTTTCCTTTCCCTTGGTAGAATTTTGTTGGCCCTTTGGAGTCAGTATGCAGCAGAAAATATTCAATTATTCTGAATTATGTTGTCCAATTATAAATTAATTACTAATGTTTTGGGGTTCCATCTAGCCACAGCCTTCACATCTAATATCTGCTGCTTTGAAAACAAATCAAGACGTTCTTTTCATATTATTAATTTAATTAATTTTGATTATTTTATTGAAGTAATATTAAGCAATGTCATAGTTTCAGGTATACAGTATTACACACAATAATATGTATATTCATTAAGTTCTCTACTAATAATTCAATTCTATCTTTCACTATGCAATTGAACTTATTTTGCTTGTGTAAGAATTTATGTGTAAGTAAGGGACCGTAAGTAAGAAATGTATATTATGTGGAAGGCTGTAAGAAAACAGCAGAGAAGGCTGTAAGAAAACAACAGATTGACAAGTCATCCCAATCAGTGCATCTGATAGTAGCTGATGAAACAGTAAAAACAATTGCAATGTAAAATAAATCAAATGTCAAGCAAGTGAAAGGAGAGTATATTGGGAAAAGAGAAGACTCTCATCTAAATGATGGACATTAAGTCAAAAAGGCAAATTGACTTGAGGAAAGGTTCCACATGCTAATCCAAGTCTATAGCCAGATAGCTCAGCGGATCCATAATAATGAATAGACAAGAAAAAGATATGATGAGAAGAATAAGACATGCATTAAAGTGAGATTCATAAAGAAGAACCTATGGATTTATAGCTCCAGTGTGGTATTTTGGGTTTTGGGATTTGTTTTTTTGGGTTTTTTGGGCAGAGGAGGTTTGGTATTTGTTAAATGAAGACTTTTTTTTTCTTAAGTCAGTGAAAAAATGTGTGGTTTAATTAAAATAAAAGTTTGGGGCCAGAGAAATAGTACAACAAGGAAGGCTCTAGCACTGTACATCACCAGCTTGGGTTCGAACCCTGACATCACAGATGGTCCTAAGCCCTGTCAGTAATAATTCCTGAGTGCAGAGTCAGAAGGAAGTAAGTGCTGGGTACATATGAGTGTGGTCAAAAATATAATAAATAAATAAATAATTCTTTAAAAACAATGTTTAATAGAAACTTTAGTAGTATATACCCCAAGATTTATTGCGTGTATTATTAAGTTTAATTTCCTCAAATGATCATTATATGGTAGGGTGGCTCTCCATGAAACCGATAATGCACTAGGTTTCTCCAAAGTTATATCTTCCCTATTCATTGGTTTTGCTTGTTTGTTCCATGGAGGTGCTAGAATTGAACCCAGAGCCTTGCTCACATGAAACAAATTCTCTACCACTGAGCAGTGCCCTTAGCCCTCCCCATCTATTTTTTTGCACACCCAACTGAAAGCAATCACCCATTCTTAACTCTTATCTGCATAGGGTGGTGGATGAGAGGGTTCATCAGGGAATTTGTGAGCAGAAGTGAAACTCTGATGGTAGATGTGGTGTTGAAATTATGTATGCATGACCTATCATTAACAACATGGTAATCCCTGGTGTTTCAAAAAAAAAATTAAGAATCCTTTTCATGGCTAAATAATCTTTTTATCTTTAGTCACAGAGATTTGCAAATTTGTCCATAATAGAGTTTTATGCATATAAGTTTCCAAAATCCACTTTGCAACAAAATTATTTTGTTTTTCAAATATGGCTAGAATATTTATATGTTATTATGGTATATAATTTTGTAATATATTATATATGATCTAGTCATAATTTTATATTATTACCTTTAAGATAAATTCAGTTAAAAATTGAATGAACAAGGGATTCTCATACTTTTTTTTTAAAGCCTTGTATATTGATGAATAATATCCAACAATTGCGAGTCCAGCTGGAAAAAATGTTTGAATCCATGGGCGGCAAGGAGGTGGGTATGTTTTAAGATTATTTATTAAGTGTATAATTTGAGATTATTAGTAGTTTATCTTTTTACTATAGAAATTGTCATAGTAATGTTTTTCATGTTTTACAAGTTATCTAAAGAACTAGAAAAATAATTGAAAATTTTGTAACAATTAGAGTAATCATTATCCATAAGTATTAATTTAGGATTGTGTATAAAACATTTTAAGTGTAAATGGGAGGGAGGAGATAGTGCCTTTGCATTACATTTATGTCTTATAATATACACAAATATATGTGCTAATAATAACCTTTACAGTTCCACAGGTCATAGTTATCTTTTAAATGCTACTCTAAAATGTCATCTTTAAACATGATTTGTAGTATTAGTGTATTTTAATGTATGTACCAGTTGTTTATTGTTCATACGTAAAATTCTGTCCAAAATGTATTGTGTTGCTTGTTTCTGTAATGGTCCGTGTCTCTGTCCAACATCTTTGACTTGCAACTCCATGAGCAGAAGAAGGAAGGAGAAAGATTCTTTTATGAGGTTTGTGATAGTAAGCATCATACCCTTTACCTGGCTGTCCCCACCCTAGCGCCCTGCTAACCTAAAGACCATTGCACTTTCTACATATTCTCATTTGCATCTTTGGATTAGGGAAATACTAGCTGTCCGCTTCTTTTCTCTTGGTGGCATAGTATTTCCTGGAACAAAGAAAGATGAGCATGTGGAGAACTGAGGATTGGGGCCAACAGGGAAGATCACGTGGCTGCCCTTAGCCCTCTGCAGCCTTTTCTGAAAAACGACCCCAAGGACAGCTAGACCATGGGGGCATTGCTGTTTAGAATGTTATTCGTTCTTTCATTGATTCATTATTCTTTATTCTGGAAAGCCCACAAGATGCATATAAACCTACGTTAGATTTCAGAGCAAAGATGCCTTTTTGATTTTGAGGGAAGAGGGTGCACACCCTAGCTCTGCTCGGGATTTAGTCCTAGCTCTGTCCTTAGGGGTCACTCCTGGTAAGCTCAGAGGACCATAGGGGCTGCCAAGGATTGAACCTAGGTTGGCCATATGCAATGTAAGCACCTTACCTACCTGTTTCCCCCTTTTTAATGTAATTTAATTTTAATTTTAATTTCTAAATTGTTATGCTTGAAATATGCATTCAATGATACGGTCTTCTCAGAAATTATTTTGCTTTTAATCCTGAAGAGATATTTATCCATTTTTCCTATGACACCTGATTCATAATCCTCAAGCTTCAGTCCTTTGAAATTAAATGTGCTATTTGTCATCCTATGAATAAAAATCATAAGATGAGTTATGAAGGTACAAACCTTGAAAAATGAACTTTTAGAAGCTCTGCTTCCACTACTGTCTCCTCTTAATTTGTGAAAAAAATAACAAGGATCTGTTCTCTGTTAATAGCTGCAGCCTGGTTTGATGGATCAATCTCAATTTTAGAATTCTTTTACCAAATTGGGTGAGCACAAGCAAATGGGAATCATAAATGTATATTACGCTTTTAAATTTTAGTCATGCATTAGATTCTGACTGCAAGTTCACTTACTGGTTTTGGAAAGAATGAAGAAGCTACTGATTTGTGGGTAGGGGGGCGAGGTGTCTATCTCCTTTTATTAAAATTTAAAGACCACAAGTCATTCATGAGTAAAGTTATATATTAAAATATTTTCTACATAAATTACTCTTAGTGTTACTACTATTTTATTATTCCATAGCTGGGCTTTTATGTGCATAATCTATACCTGAATGTTAATGACAAAATTAGAATTATTCTTAAAGGGAACTGTGAGCCAAGTCACCTCGACCAAAATATTGTACCAAGGCATGCTCACTAATCATAAATAGACTCCTTAATTTAAATAAAATAGCCAAATCCAAATGTGCAGTCTTCATATAAATTTAGTCTCTATGTCTCTATGATTGAGACATAGAACTTTTCCTACCTGAAAACATTTTGATGAGAAAGAATGAGCTTTCAAAACTCCTGCTATGTCAATTGTTAAATGTCTCGTAGATAACTTACAGAGAAAAATTCAATTAAGCATGACATTAATGTCTAGCTCCGAAGTATGTAATTTATTAGCAGGACAGCATTGACACCAGTTCCTTCCTTTACTGACATTTTAATATTCTCAGCCTTCCCTCTTTTTGCCCTCTTCTGTGATCTATCCTCTTCCTTTTCCATGTAAATTTTTATCTCTATTTTTTTTCTATTTTCATCTTTTGTTATTTGTCAAGGAGAAGGTTTTTAAGATAGTCAAATCTAGCAATGGGATTGGTGAAGTGTCAGGAGGAGGAAGCAATATTTGAACTCAAGTTTGAGTGTAACACGCAGGCTCCTAGACACAAATCAGCTTCATTAATATAGAATAATATTGAAGTTGCTACATGAAGCTTATGTGGACATCAGACTCTCAAAGCAACAAGCGGAATCCTTTCTATTCCATTATCTACATATAGAATTAAGGGCTTCTTTTTAAATTAAAAATTTTATAAAGATGATGATGTTTTTATGAGAATTACAAAATTCCCCCACTTGATTTGAAAAATATGTATAGCTCTTCATATGGGCCTATTTAAGTAGCTTTTATAGGTAATATGCTGTGTACTGATGTCAATTATCAGGGATTTTTTTTCTCACAATAGATATAGTTATAAAACGTTTGTATTGCTAAGAGAAGCTCTCCAGTTTACATTTCATTTTTCCTTTTAGGAGTCAGTTATTATATTGTCTCCCCCCATCTGTACTAGGATTCTATAAAATTGACTTAACAAATGATTGCTTATGCATTTGCTCAAAATAGTTTGTACCGCCTTGTTTTTATTAGTTGGCTTCTGACCTCGGGGCTGCTTGCTTTGAAAGTGCTGCAAACTTTTGGTTGTTTGCAGACCTGATTGCATGCTTGCTGCAACTGGCGTCTACCACTTACCCTGGTTACTCTTGGACCAGCGGATCTTTACAGGATCAGTCGCTTCTTTCATTGAATGCAGAAAGAATTTTTGATCCTTGATTTTTGGTAGAAAAATCCAGTGGTGAGACCATTGTCTAATATTATAACAATTTGGGGATAGTGGTGCTATGGCATGGTTTCAAAGATACCTCTTGAGTCACTTTTAACAGCCCCTTAGAAAATACCCTGAACACCATGATGAATTCTTTTGTGTCTATTAAAAAATTATCAAAGGAGGAATATAAACTGGTAAACTACTTCTCCTGTCAAATGACTTTCCAACATGTTTTCTGGCATACAAATCAAAATCTTTGTCAGATCCTCTCTGATTATTCTTCAGGACACTTCTTAGTCACAGATACTATGAAGAAAAAGCTCTATTTATGTATGAGTCCTGAAATCTATATCTAAAAATATATCCCAGTTGTTTTTATGTACCTACTACTTTGGTAACCATTATACCAAAACAGATAAAATCATCAAGCAGTAGCTTAGATTGGTTGACTGGTGGCTTAGATACAAAGCAATCCCTAGTCTAAATTGTTTGTCCCTTTATGACACAAAACAGCAAAAAAAGATTATAAGAATGAGTTATTAATGTCAATTTACTGGGAAAATATAATAGTTTATTGGGGTTATTTTTGCTAGTGAGTCAAATAACTCAAAAGTTAAATATATTTGGGGTATTGTTATTTTAATAACTTAATCATTTCATGGGTCTACTCAGTGATCATGAATTAAAAGAAAATACTGGTCTGTAATCATCTTCACAAAAACACATGACAATAGTGTACACAATGTTTAGTAGTCTTTTTCTAAAATTTATGATCTAATGCATACAAATAAAATCGGATAATCGAAACTTAACTGGAACAAGTAATAAGGTACTTGGTATAAAATCTATAACACTTACACTAACTTACTTAGAAGAATTATTATGACTGCTGTATAAGCAGAATGTGCCCTACTCCTTCATAATCTAATATGGGTACACTCTTCTTAAATGCAGAATGCATCATTATTTACAGGTCTGTTAACCTATTGATAGGTATCCAAATGTTAGAAATTAGGTCCTATTAAGATATTTGGAAAAAAGTCATGGAGGGGACTTGTTTGCTTACCTAAATTTTCTTTGCTGACCAAAAAGCAATAATTTATATCTCGAAAGGAATAAAATCTTTTGATTCATTTAGCTCATTGTCATAAACTTTTTTTGAACAGAGTTAAGGAATTTGGAACACAGCTCTACCTAGTTTTAAAGTGTTTTATTTTATTTTCATATACTTTTATGAATAACTTAATGATTTTTGTCCTAATGGTGCCTATCTATATCATGTAATCCTAATGATTAATTTTGTGTTAATTAGAAAATGCATCTGACTGCCCAGAAATGTAGTATGTTTTTAGTTGATTCATTTTCTTGAAAAATTCATTAGTTGATGGGTTAAGTCTTTCGCTAAGAACTTCCTATAACAGAGGGTAGAAATTACCTTCTTTTTTATTTCACTTTCCTCTCAGCTTTATACTTTTGGGCAATATGAGCCTGAAGATCCCTCATCTAAAATAAGTAACATTCCATGCCCGTGGTTCTTGCTCTTTAGCATGCCTCAGAACTGCTTGGAGAGTTTATTAAAATGCATATTTCTGAACTCCATCCCTGGACTATTTAATTCAGTAGGTCCGGGGTGGTGCCCAATGATTTGCTTTTTTTTTCTGTTTGGGTCACCCCTGGTGATGCACAGGGGTTACTCCTGGCTCTGCACTCAGGAATTACTCCTGGCGGTTCTCAGGGATGCTGGGAATTGAACCTTGGTTGGCCACGTGCAAAGCAAATGCCCTACCCGCTGTGCTATCGCTCCAGCCCCGATTTGCATTTTTAACAAATTACCAGGTGATTCTAATAAATCAATCACACTTTGAAAATAAGTGTTTTTCACTTTTTGAGCTTTTTTGGTTTTTATTATTATTATTATTATTATTATTTTGCTTTTTGGGTCACACTCGCTGGTGCACAGGGTTCACTCCTGGCTCTGCACTCAGGAATTCCCCTGGCGGTGCTCAGGAGACCATACAGGATGCTGGGCATCGAACCCAAGTCGGCCGCATGCAAGGCAAACGCCCTACCCGCTGTGCTATCGCTCCAGCCCCAGATGTTTTGAACTTTTTGTAGTGAATAAAGACTCTCAGAGTATCCCATTGTCTTACCTAACCAACATTCTTATTTTGGTTTTGGTTTGATTTGGATTTACGGGGCCACACACCAAGGTGCTCAGGGCTTATTCCTGGTTCTTCTGTGCTCAGGGAACATTCCTGGCAAACTTGGGGTCGACAGGAAATGCTGGGGATCTAAGTCAAGTTAGCCACATGCATGGCATTTGCCTTATCCACTGTACTGTCTCTCTGGTCCCTCTGACCAACCTACTGAATGGATTTTGGATCCATTTGAATCCTCTGAATGCATAGGATTCACAGAATGAATGAATCTTGAAACTGCAAAAGTATGGATTACAGAATGTAAACTTTGTTATTAAAAAAAACACTAATGGACCAAAAGCTATATGACCAATTTTGAGTCATACACAAACTCAGTACTTTTAAAATATTCTCAACATTATGCTTACATTTTACTTATACATATTATAAAGAGGTTTAATACTTGTGAAGAAGCAACACTTCATATTCAACTTTCTGTCTCACCGTTTCTCCTTGATGTGACTAAAAATTTATAATCCATTAGTTGATACTATAATATAAATCAACCTGTTGCTAATTTTTAGCAATAGATAAATTTTTAGCAATAAATAAATATATTTTTTCAGCAATTACAATAGCAGTCAGCTATCTATTATCTCATGACATTCAACAGATTCAACATGACAAACTTTGTTATAAGCCATTAGATAACTGTCAATTTATATTTTTCTTTTGATTTTCCAAAACAATTTGCAAAACTTTTCCCTGTAAATGTATTACTGCTATTCACTAATATTTACTCTGTGAGGGAGTGAAAACTGTGTAAAAAAAAATAAAACTTCAAACAAAATAAGTCCAAACACTTATTGTTGTTTGTTTGTTTGGGGCCATACACGTTTCTCAGGAGTTATTCCTTGCTCTACACTCAGGAATTATTCCTGGTGGTACTCAGGTACCATTTGGGATACCAGGAATCAACCCAGGTTGGCTTAGTACAATGTGTTCTACCTGTTGTACTATCTCTGCAGCCCCTAGAAATAAAACTTTTCTTAATTTTTTTAACCTCCTGACACTTACATAGAGTAAGACTTTGTAAAACAATTTGCACAAGATACCATTTGACATTATTAAAGGAAATAATTGGAAGCCAAAGGTTCCATGTCCTGCCCAGACCCATCACTTTAAGTGTCTTTCCGTCATGGGCCCTCCTGAAAAAACTGAAGTTAGAGCACACTGAAGAGGAAGGCAGAATTTACTTTTCATTAATATATTAGCAAACATTTATTTTGTGATCAGATTTTATACATTGTAAATTGCATTAGACATCAGCATTACAATTTTAAGATCCGAACCATAATAAAAGGACAGTGGAAGATGGTGATGGTGGTGGGGTATAGTAACTTGGTACATCAATAATATAAAGTATAAAACTATGGTAATCAGGGGCTGGAGCGATAGCACAGCGGATAGGGTGTTTGCCTTGCACATGGCCGACCGGGTTCAATTCCCAGCATCCCATATGGTCCCCTGAGCACCGCCAGGAGTAATTCCTGAGTACAGAGCCAGGAGTAACACCTGTGCGTAGCCGGGTGTGACCCAAAATAAAATAAAATAAAATATATAAAACTATGGTAATTATACTACCAAAGCCATAATAACTTTTAATTAACTAGAATTACTATAACAAACAACACTACCAACAACTGAAAAGAATTCAGAGTTTATTAAGAAAGTAAGAACAACTAATGAGACAAGATTTGGAGAACACAGTCCCCCAAGTTTATAAACTTAAAAATATTCTTCAAATGAAAGTTGTACTTGTTATACTTTATCCAACAACAATTCAAAGAATTAACCCAAACCTCTTTGTATTTTATAAGTAAGCATCAAAATTTGTTTGACCTTCTAAAATCAACTGGTTATTTTTAGTTTCTCAACGGTGTCTAATGAGCAGAATTGCATGTCTGAAACCCTGGCCTTTCTCTTGGCAGGATGCAGATGCATATATTTTCTTTCTCCTCCTTATCATTTCTGCAATTAGATTTAGCAAATTGAATTTAATAGAAGATTAAGAGAATAACAAGGGCCAGAGGGCAAATTACACTGAGGCAGCCTAATAGATATTATTAAAAATCTCACACTACTTTAACCAAATGTTTGGTTAACTGCTTGTAAAATGAAGAAAAGAAGCGATGAGAAAAGAAGCGATGAGAAAGGTTCTCAATTCACGATACTTAATTCAGAGATATAATGAATAGGGTCACATTGTGCACAAGTTTCTTGCCTGGCAAGTTACAATAGTTGAGTTTTTAACAGACATTTTTTCAGGACATAATTTGTTAAAAGAACAGAGTTTCTTACAAAACTTCTTTTGGAGGGGGGAAGTTTAGGCCACACTCATGGTAATACTGGGTGACACTTGGTGTATTTGGGATTGACTGGGATTGCCATTGTGCAAAGCTACTGCCCTGATTTTACTTAGTTTTCAAAAAGGAATAACTGAACTTCCATAAAAGCCATCATCTCCACTTCTTGGCATCTTCCTGAAAAGGTCCAAAAAGACATTTGTCAACTGGAGAGGGGGTGGGGAGGAGCTCAGTGGGCAAAGCAGTTTCCTTGCGTGAAGCAAACCCGGGTTCAATTCCCAGCACTCCCTATGGTCTCCTAAGTCCCACCAGGAGTGATCCCTGAGCACAGAGCCAGAAGTCATCCCTGAGCACTTCCCAGCCTGGCATGAAAAAATAAAAAAGACTAGAATGAAAGAAAATAAAAGACATTGACTTCTATACTTATTGTGGCATTATTCCCAATAACCCAGATCTAAAAACAATCCAAATGTCTTAAGAACATATGTCTGGGTAAAGAAACTGTGCGATATATATATACACAATGGCTATAAGAAAAAAATGGAATAATTCAATTTTTCACTAAAGTGTTGGAAGTGGAGGGCACATTCAGAGAAATCAGCAAGGAGAAGGACAGATAGAGCCTCATGTGTAGGATATTTAAAAAAAAAAAAAAAAAAAACCTGGGAATAACAAGTGGCCAGGCAAGAGTATGTGAGAATTGGTTTACAGAACTGTGATTACCAATGACAGGGACTAGAAAATGGTTTGGAGGGGACCTAGAGATAATGATGGGTGGAATTGGACACTCTGGTGGAGGATATGATCTTGGAATGTTGTATGCATAACACCATAGGATTAATAGTAATCACAGTGTTTTAAGACTATTTAAAATTATCCCTTTTGACAAATAGTTTGCCAAAATACAACAAATAGGATAAAGCTTCCTAAAATCCAAAAATTTGCTCAGTCTAACTTTAGTCACATAATATCTTCCAAGTGATCGATGCATTTATTTGTATTGATTGAACACAAATATTTTTTTTTTTGTGATGTCAACTCCTCTTAGTTTCAGAACTAAACTCTCCGAAAGTTGACTTTGTGACTCTGAAGGAGGCATATTGATACTTTGGTGGTTATGGTGGTATAGTCACATTCATCTTGAGAAGGTGTGAAATTATGCCCTCTTTTTATAGTGACTTACTAAAGTTACGTCAGTAAAAATTCATATTACCTAAATGTTAGCAATAGGATTCAATGGACAAATTAAAACAAAGAGATAGAGTATAAAATAGCGAGTCAGCAAATTGGCTCCTAGGCCACTGGCTTTGCAAGACTCACTTCTCAGCACCACCATAAAATAAACACTGGATCATCAGAAGGCTCATGAAGGCAGATATGGAGGAGGTAAAAGTAAGAAAAGAAATATAACAAATGCAATGTGTGATTCTGAATGAGTACCCTATCAGATAATGGATATCATGGAGGCAATTGGTAAAATTCTGAATAGATCTAAAGTTTCATAATAGTATATCAACATTTATTTTCTGAACAAGTTTAGTTTTCTGATAAAGTTATATTAAAATGATTATAAAATTATGAGGCTACTCTCCTCTGGCTTTTGGCATTTATATAAGGAGCACTATGGTACCAGAAAACAAAGGTGTGTCTTATAAAAACAGCCATCAAATATAGGTTCCCTTTTTACCAGAAATTTGCTCAGTAGCCAAACTCGAAGACATAAATATTTAAATACTTAGAGAAAAATTAAAATAAACTGGGAAACTCTGAATCTTGAACTTTTGCAAATTGACATTCAAAAATAGAGGAGCCAAGCCTATAGGTTCAGAGAATCATAATAAAGTTTTAAATTATTTCATGATTCTGTGACTGCTAATTCTATCATTAGAAAAATATAAAAATACTTTTAGAATAGAAATAATTTGATATTCCAGGAGTATTTTGTTGTTGTTATTTTAGTGGTCTCCCAAACAGTGCTCAGGGGAGCCAGAGACCCCAATGGCGATACTTGGCCAACTGAGTCATTGGTTCACTCAAGCATCCAAGGATGGGATGCTGCCTGAGCCCTAAGGTACTATGGACACTCGGGGCAAGTTCAGCGGACCTGGATGTCTCCAGAGCCACATTGACACACTCAGGAGTCTACAGCGCTGCACCCAGGGATGCTCAGGGTACCACATGGTGCTGGAAATTAAACACAACTTGGAGGTGTCCGAGACATGAGCCCTAGTCACTAACTGGCCCTTTGATCATTTTTAGAAGATTATTTTTATTTTAAAATTTATCATAGGCCTTGTTATTTACTGGATATAAAAGATTGAAATGTATCTAAGTAATACATAACATGCTATATCCTCTTTGTTATAAATATATGTTCTGGAAGTTATTTTATCATGCCTTGCAAATTCGTTGCCGTGACCAACGAAGGCCCTGCTACCCAGCTCTTCTTTGTATGCTCGCTATGCATTGCATTCATTTTACTTATCTGTACTTAAAAAACCTTTTCAATTTATTGAGAATGTCCTAATTGCCACATTTGATTTCTGAGATGAAAAGGAAATGAAGGAAAAGTAGATGTATGTGTTACATTGGTTGATGTTTATATTATACCATGAGAAATGTTTGAGAAATCAACAGCACCAAGTTTTCTCAAAATACCAAAATAGTATTATTTATGGTCTCTATGCAGCTGGATCCTGAAGCTAGTACTATTCTAAAAGAACTTCAAGTTAAACTCAGTGGAGTTCTGGATGAACTCAGCATTACTTATGGTGAAAGGTAAGTGTTCTAAGTAATTATTATGGAGACATATTGGGTCTTAGTAGCAAATATGTCTTCAGTGCTCTCTTTTCTCTGACTTTCAAATACATTTGACTGCAAGACTTAATCATTTCCTCTCAGTAATATTCCAGGACAATATATCCAAAGTAATGTCTTGCTACAATCTTCCCAGACTTCATTTCCTTCATCTCTGCCATAGCTCTTAGTGACCTGCATTCATGACTTTACTTTTATTTACTAAAAACTTCTTAAAAGCAGAAACCACATTTCATTCATATTTTCATTTCTTGTTATTATAGTATCATGTGCATATTGAAAGAAAGAAATGATAAAAGAAAGGATGAAAAGTCTTTTTGAGAAATACTTATTGAATCACTATGAGATACAGTTACAAAGATTTCATGATTAAGTTTCTGTCATACAATGTTCCAACACCCATCACTCCACCAGTGCACATTTTCCACCACCAATGTTACCAGTATTTTTCTCGCTATTCCCACCTTATCCCACCCCCTTCATCTGTGGCAGACACCATCCTTCTTACTCTCTCTCTACTTCAAGGCATTATGGTTTGCAATACAGATACTGAGAGGGCATCATGTTTGGTTCTTAGTCTACTTTCAGCACACATCTCCCATCCCAAGTGATCCTTCCAACCATCATTTACTTAGCGGTCCCTTCTCCATCCCAACTTCCTTTTCCCCCAACACATGAGGCAGGCTTCCAAACCACAGAGCGATCCTCCTGGCCCTTGTCTCTACTATCATTAGGTATTAGACTCATATTATGTTATTTTATATTCCACAAATGAGTGCAGTCATTTTATGTCTGTCCTCTCTCTCTCTCTCTCTCTCTCTCTCTGACTAATTTCACTTAGCATGATACTCTCCATGTCGATCCACTTATATGCAAACTTTATGATTTCACCTTTTCTAACAGCTGCATAGTATTCTATTATGTAGATGTACCAAAGCTTCTTTAACCAGTCATCTGTTCTCGGGCACTCGGGTTGTTTCCAGATTCTGGCTAATGTGAATAGTGCTGCAATAAACATACAAGTACAGATGTTATTTATACTGTGCTTTTTTGCATTCCCTGGATATATTCCCAGAAGTGATATTGCTGGGTCATCTGGGAGCTCATTTTTTGAGGAAAAATTTCTAATTTTTTGAGGAATTTCCATATTTTTTCCAAAAAGGTGGACCAGTCGGCATTCTCACTAACAATGAATGAGAGTCCTTTTATCCCCTCATTCACGCCAGCACTGGTTGTTCTTGTGATTCTTGATGTGTACCATTTTCTGTGGTGAGAGATGACACCTCATTGTTATTTTGATTTGCATCTCCCTGATGATTAAGGATGTAGAGCATGTGTACCTTTCATGTTTTGGCAATCTTTATTTCTTTTTTGAGGAAATTTCTGTTCATTTCTTCTCCCCATTTTTTGATGGGGCTGGATATTTTTTTCTTGTAAAGTTCTACCAGTGTCTTGTATATCCCAGATATTAAGCCCCTATCTAATGGACAATGGGTAAATAATTTTTCTCATTCTGTGGGGTCTCTCTGTACTTTGGTCACTGCTTCTTTTGAGATGCAACAGCTTCTTAGTTTAATATAGTCCCATTTGTTTATATTTGTTTCCACTTGCTTGGTCTGTGGTGTTTCATCCTTGAAGGTGTCTTTAGCTTAAATGTCATGAAGGGTTCTGTCTACATTTTCCTCCATGTACCTTATGGATTCAGGCCTGATATTGAGGTCTTTCATTCATTTTGATCTGACTTTGTGCTTGTAATTAGACAGAGGTCAGAGTTCTTTTTTTTTTTTTCATTTAGCTGTCCAGTTTTCCCAGTACCATTTGTTGAAGAGTCTTTAATTACTCCACTTCACATTTATTGATCCTTTATCAAATATTAAGTGATCATATGATTAAGAGTCTGTCAGAATATTCTGCTCTGCTCCATTGGTCTGTGAGTCTATTCAAATACCATGCTGTTTAAATTACCACTGCTTTGTAGTGCAGTTTGATGTTGGAGAAAGTGATGCCACCCATTTTCTTTTTCCCAAGGATTCCTTTAGCTATTACTGGGGGTTTATTGCTCCATATGTATGTTAGGAGTGTTTTGTCAATTTCTTTGAAAAATGTCATGGGTATCCTTATAGGGACTGCCTTGAATCTGTATGCTTTGGAGATTTTGGCCATTTTGACAATGTCAATCCTCCTTACCCAGGAGCAAATGGATATGTCTCCATTTCCTAGTGTCTTCTTTTATTTCTTGAGGTAGTGTTTTGTAGTTTTGTTTGTATAGGTCCTTCACCTCTTTAGTTAAGTTGATTCCAAGATCCTTGATTTTCTGAGACACTATTGTGAACAGGATTTTTTTAATATCTCTTTCCTCTCTTTCGTTATTTGTATATAGGAAAACTATTGATTTTTGGGTATTGATTTTGTAACCTGCCATTTTACTATACAAACCTATTTTTTCTAGGAGTTTTTCTGTAGAGTCATTAGGATTTTCTAAGTATAGTACCATGTCATCTGCAAATAGTTATAGTTTAATTTCTTCCTTTCCTATCTGGATTCCCTTGATATCTTTTTCTTGCATAATTTCTATGGCAAGTACTTCCAGTATTATATAGAATAGAAGTGGTGAAAGTACAAGTGGCAACCTTGTCTTGTTCCTGATTTTAGAGGGAAGGCTCTTAATTTTTCCCCATTGAGAATAATGCTTGCTGTGGGTTTGTGGTAGATGACTTTGACTATATTGAGCAAAGTTCCTTTGACTCCCATTTTGCTGAGAGCTTTTATCACAAATGTGTGTTGGATCTTTTCAAATGCCTTCTCTGCATCTATTGATATCATCATATGGTTTTTATATTTCCTTTAATTGATATAGTGTATTATGTTGATTGACTTGTGAGTGTTGTACCATCCTTGCATCCCAGGATGAATCAACAAAATACTAGCAAATAGAATCCAACAACTCATCAAAAAGATCATACACCATGACCAAGTAGGATTCATCCTGAGATGCAAGAGTCTTGTCTTAAGGTAGCCTGATTAGTTGCTCTTGTAACCATGGTTTTTAGTTTATGAAGTTTTAGTTTATAACATAGTATAATGACGTTCCTGAGTTGCTGTTTGTCTGTGAAGCTGTGTGTTGTTCCTTCCGATATGAATGAGAGTCTAGCTAGATAAAGTATTCTTGGTGAGGCGGTTATTTCATTGAGTTTTTTCACTATATCCCACCACTGTCTTTGAGCTCTGAAGGTTTCATCAGATAAGTCAGCTGGAAATCTTAAGGATGCTCCTTTATAAACAATTTCTTTCTTTGATCTTGCTGCTTTCAGAATTTTACCTCTGTCTATGGATTTTATCATTCTGATAAGGATGGATCTTGGAGTCTTTTTATTGGGATTTCTCTTAGCTGGTACCCTTCAGGCCTCCTGAATCTGGCCGCATGTGCCCTTCAGCTCTGAAGATGGCTCAGCAACTAAGTCTTTGAGAGTTTCTTCTTCATCCAGGTTTTCTTCCTGTCCCTCTGAGACTCCGGTGATTCTTATGTTGTTCCTCTTGGCTTCATCCTATTTATCTCTTCATATCTGTTAGTTTATTTTGAGTCTCCTTTCCATTTTCTGCTGTTGTCTGGAGATTTTCTGCACCTCATCTTGGAGCTCACCGATCCTGTCCTCAGCAGCTGTTACTATGCTGCTCAGGCCTTCCACTGAGTTGTTGTTTTTTTTTTTATTTCACCTATCAAGTCTTTTAGGTCTGTCATTTCTGCTTGCATTTTCATTTGCATTTTCCTCATTTCTGCACTCATATCTTCTTGTGTTTTATCAGTAGTGTGTTCCATTGCTTCTTTGAGCTCCTTATACATCCTTAAAAGCTTCATTCTAAGTTCCTTATCTGAGTCATTATATAGCTCATTATTACTACAGTAGCAACTTCACGGACTAAGCCTTGTGAGTTTCTGTGTTATTTTACCACTGTGACTTTTGCGTTTTGTAATTTTGTGGTGTGTGTTCGTGTATGTTTTGTCCCCTGCAGTGGGGCTGTCTTTGAGTGTTACTGTGGGTTACTTATGGGTAATGAAATATGAGGTATGGGTCAACTATACCTCAAATGTAGGATGTAGATGAAATACTTCTTCATGCAGATGCTACAGCATCTTCGTGGTTTTGTAGTTAGATATTTTAAAGGTATGCCATGAGGGGTAGAAATGGGGGCGACACTGGGGGTCCACACATCAGGTTTGAGAAGTTAGATCAGCACATTGGGGTCGACAGCTGGCAGGGGAGGGCAGTGCCCAGGCGGATGACAGTCTTTTCATACATAAGAAGTATATCCATATCTTACATTCAGTGCTGTTGTACTCCCAAGTAACTGATCTCCAGCTTCATAACTGAATTGCTAGTATTCCAAGTGTTATACTTCAGAATTTGAATGCAAACCTCTCATAAGAAACTGTTGATATATCTGTGTTTTGTTTCCTTTTTAAAAATTAATTTGTGGGGCCAGAGTGATAGTACACTAGGTAGGACATTTGCCTTGCACATGGCTGGCCTGGTTTCAATCTCCGTTCCATACGGTTCCCCAGAACCACCAAGAGTAGTTCCTAAATGCAGAGCTAGAAGTGACTCCTGAGCATCACGTCACCCATTCCCAGTTAATTTGCTGCTTTTGATGCAGTTCTAAAGAGAAAAATTTATCCCAGTCAAATTTCATTTTTCATTTACAAGACAAGCTATAACCTCATTAGGAAATGTTAAAATTCAAAATTCAAAAGAAATATACCTGAATATATCTGTGAAGTTTCATTAATTTGCTTTAAATATTTCAATAAGTATTAACTTGTTTTTTTCCACTATGTTTCAGTTCTCAAATGAGACAAAGGTTACTCTTGTAGTCCTGTCAAAGCTATCTCTTAAAATTTCACTTGTGAGTTATTGTGTTTTGGAAAGATGTTCTATTTATGGTGTGGTAACATTATACCCATAAAACATCAATAGTTACCTCAATAAATAATAATAATATAACACTCAAAAATAAACAAGCATATTTATTATTGTCAATTAGAAAATGTAAAAAGACATTGATTTCTTAAACGTTTTTAGTATGAAGCTTAGTAAATCAAAATCCCATGCAGTTCCTTTTGGAGCAGAGGTACGCACCTTGATGGCTCTCACTCTAAGCTCAGCTACTGAGCTAGATGCAGGTGTGCCCACCTATGAGCAGGGTAATCACGGTGCCTTCTGAGGTGCATTGTTAGCTTATGTGTAGGGTACTGCTCATTTTTCCTTAAAGTTTCTGTTAACATGGATTTGGAAAAGTAGATTCGGTTTTGGAGATTTGGTGTTAATTCGTTCCCATTCTCCTTGGATTGAGTTTTTCATGGGGGCTTGTTGCCAGTCATCTTAGACATATTTTATTATTATAAAGGTGAATTCATATGTATTAAACAGAAAGCTTTGGGGCCAGAAAGATAGGATAGTGGGTAAAGCAGTTGCTTCTCAAGCAACCGACTGGAAGTTTGATCCCCAACATCCCATATGGTTCCCTGAGCACTACCAGGGGTGATTCCTGAGTGCAGATCCAGGAATAAATAATTATGAATATTGAAAACACAATGAGAAATAAGATTACTAAGCAAATTAGAAACTAGAACTAAATGAACAAATATTATCCAAATAGTGTAATTACTTTTTATTTTACTTTATTCTCTTGTTTAAAAGGTGAGATTTTTATTTATTTTTTAAATTTATTTATTTTATTGAATCACCATGTGGAAAGTTACAAAGCTTTCAGGCTTATGTCTCAGTTATACAATGCTCGAACACCTGTCCCTTCACCATTGCACATATTCCACCACCAAATACCTCCCACCCCCCACCCCAGAAAAGGTGAGATTTTTAGATAACAAAGACAGACATAAATTATAGCTAAAAACCTCTGAGTAAATAAGCAATGAAAGATTCCCCTGAGGAAGGCAATAAAAGTAACTATTTTGTATAAATTTAGCTATTTTAAAATAGGTAATAAAATTCTGGAATATGCAATATATTATGTTTCTTGATTAATTTTAATTATAGGAAAGAATTTAATACTTATTTCAAATGGGGCTAGGTTCATTGGAGTAAACAACCTGCATGTCACTATTTTCTTATATGGAAAAGCCATTAATATTCTTGTTGCTATGGATTTATTTCCCACAGACTACCAGGGGTATATCACAAACATAAGGTAATCAGAAGTTCATTTGTGATTAATATGACCATGCTGTGAAATCAAACTATATAATTTCAGCTTGAATCCATTTATTCTTTGAGTCTAAAATGGCAGCTGTGAGTTTTAAAATTAAGCACACAATGAAATGCCTGATATTCATTTTATTCTGTTTTATTTAAAACCTGAAAATAATTCTGTGTTTATTTTCATTATGAGGACAAAGCCATTTTCATTCATTTTCATGTAGAATTATGAGGACAAAGCCAACACAATATGGTCCCTGAAAATTTTTAGGTGTAACACCTTCCAAATATAAATTAAACAATAAATAAATGTCAGTATTAGTTCCCATAGATGAATACGTTATTTTTTCTTAGACACTGACAACCCTTCCATAACTGATATCATACACAGAGCTGCTGAATTTATTCTCTGTCTCAAACCATTAATTTTAAAATAGTGCCTTTTATAAACAAAGGAAAGGAAATTCATCAGTATAATCAACAGAATTGCCAACCATCTCATGTAAAATGATTAGTTCAAAAGCTTGAAAATTTCTAACATTGTCCACTGTCTTATTTCCCTGAGTGGTCACCACACTAAATACATACACCACACTAAAACTACCCACTCCCCACTTTTTTTTTTAATGGAATCCCCACAAATTACACTTGCAAAGTTTTTGTGTTTGAGTTTCAGTCATACAATGATCTAACACCCATCCCTCCACCAATGCATATTTTCTCCCTATCCAATATCTCCCTATTCCCCTACCTCATCCCTCCCCCCTGCCTCTATGGCAGGCAGGTTCCCTCTTTCTCTCTACTTATGGGCATTACGGTTTGCAATATAGATAATGAGAGGCCATCAAGTTTGGTCCTTTACCTACTTTCAGCACACATCTCCCGTCCCAAATGATCCCTTCAACCACCGTTGACTTGGTGATCCTTCTCTCTCCCAGCTGCCTTCTCCCCCAACTTATAAGGCAGGCTTCCAACCAAGGAGCAATCTTCCTGGCTCTGTCTCTACTGTCCTTGGGTGTTAGTCTCATACTATGATATTTTATATTCCACAAAGGAGTGCAGTCATTCTATGTCTATCCCTCTTTCTGACTCATTTCACGTATATGATATTCTGTGGAGACCATGACCATCCACTTATAAGCAAGTTTCATGACTTCATCTTTCCTAACCACTGCATAGTATTCCATTGTGTAGGTGTACCAAAATTTGTTTAACCAGTTTTCTGTTCTCGGGCACTCGGGTTGTTTCCAGATTCTGGCTACTGTAAACAGTGCAGCAATGAACATACAGGTGCAGATGTCATTTCTACTGTGCTTTTTGCACCCTCGGGATAGATTCATAGACCACTTTCCACTTTGTCCACTATCCCCACTGCTACTGTCCTTCACAACCTGTATTGGACACAAGACCAAAGTCAGGTCCAGCTGACCCTTTAATCTGAGTTAACTCATCAATTTACACCTTTCCCCTGAAGATCCAGCCAGTCAGATCAAAATCAATGGCCAGGCACTTTTATTCATCTTGATCTGAACAACAACAGCAACAAAATGGCTGCTTCAGTGAATTAAATAAAAAAGTACACAACCAGGAAATAGTTCATATCCACATGAGCAAACTGATCCAAATCTCAGGGAACCAACTGCCAATACCAATTACAAAGCAACACAAATATAAATTATGCCAATAACAAAGCACAAATAAGGCATTCCTTGTCCATGTATTGAAAGAGTTAATGTTTTTTAATAATCAAGCCATGAATAAATCCAATATATTAAAACATAGGTTCAAGTGAACCCCTATCAAAATTCAGTGACATGTTTACAGAATCAAACTTCATATTTATTGCTTCAAATCACCAAACAAGTTATAAGAGAAGAATTAAGCTTCATATTTTCTAATTTGAAGCTGTCTTACAGAGATTTAGTAATCTATGACACTGGCATAAAAACAGACAAAGAGATCAATGAAACCTGAGTCCAGAAATGAATTCAGTGTGTGGTCACTTAATATTTGACAAGGAATCAAGAATACTCATTGGAAAAAATAATCCCATTAATAAGTAGTACTGGTAAAATTGGACACTAACATATAAAAAGAATAAATCTCTTTTACCACTCACAAAAGTGAACAAGAAATTAATTAAATATGTAAATGTAGCAACTGTAACTACTATATATATATATTAGAAACTTCTTGGCATGTTTTTGTCAGTAAGTTTTCTGAATATGACACATTAAGCAAAACTAACAGGTGAGACTACAAACAGCTAAAGAGCAGCGGTTAAAGGACAACCCAAGGAAAAGAGAATCTGGGAAAAAGTATTTTAAGTCATATATCTATCTGATAAGGTGATGTCATAAAACCCAGTAAATAACAATAATTATTGCAGTTCAGTTTTACAATCTGGAAAATATCTATAGATAAGCTTCCCAAAGAAGATCTGTCACTGTCACTGTCATCCCGGTGCTCATAGATTTGTTTGAGCGAGCACCAGTAACGTCTCTCATTGAGAAACTTATTGTTACTATTTTTGTCATATCCAATATGCACGGGTAGCTTGCCAGGCTCTGCTGGGCAGGCTCGATACTCTCGGTAGCTTGCCGGGCTCTCCGAGAGGAGCAGAGGAATCGAACTCTGGTTGGCCATGTGAAAGGCAACAGCCCAACTGCCGTGCTATCTTTCCAGCCCAAAGAAGATCTATGAATGACTAACAGGTGCAGAGGAGGCTTCATGATATTGTCATCAGAAAACTAGAGTAAAAGACACAGTAAAATACCCCTCATGTCAGGTATAATGGCAATGACTGAAAAGACAATAGCAAATGATGTAGGAGATCACCTAGTGGTCAGAAATGAACACAGACACCAGTGAGTTCGTCCTGAAAGCTCCAACACCACATGGTGCGGTCTTGGTGTGCCCTAGGACTGCAGGAACCAGCCAAGCAGTAACCAAATCCTCAGATTCTATGTTAAACCATCCTGCCTAATTGGCCAAGAATTGACTGCAGTGAATCTGGAGTCCCTGAGAACTGCTTTAAAGACTCCCAATAAATAAAATTAAAATGTGAAAGTTCAAGTGATATAGAGCAAGTCTAAGTAGAAAAGTACAAGCGATATAGCAAGTGATACACAAGGTGCATTGAAAGAGAATCCTATTGGTGAGATTATGAACTGTTACATATAAGATAAATAATTAATAGTGATGTAATATAATATGACTTGCTGTCTCTGCTGCAAGATAGATAGGGAAAATATTTAAGGGGTGAATCCTCACAGATCTCATCACAGGAAAAGAGTTTTCATTGTATTTCTATGATATAATGAATGCCAAACTAAATTTGCAATATACCCAATATATTGTGACTTCAATTATTACTCTAATATATTGTTACTTTAATATATTGTGATATATTGCAATATGCACTATATCACTGTCATCCCGTTGTTCATTGGTTTGCTTGAGCAGGCACCAGTAACGTCCCCATTGTGAGACTTGTTACTGTTTTTGGCATATCGAATATACTACAGGTAGCTTTCCAGGCTCTGCCGTGCTGGTGGGATATTCATGGTATCTTGCTGGGATCTCCAAGAGGAACAGAGGAATCAAACCCGGGTCTGCCACGTGCAAGGCAAACGCCCTACCCGCTATGCTATCATTCCAGTCCATATTACAATATATTCCAGTCAAATCATTACGTCTTACACATTAAAGTGGTACATTGGTGCAAGTCTATTATATCTCAATAAACTAGAAAAAATAGCCTTGTATGTACCACAGATCATAAAATTTGTGGGGAGGAAATGAAAGGGCTCCGAATATATGCTCAGGAGCATGGTGGGATGCTCCCAATAGCTACTATCCCAAAATGTATTGGTTTGGGGCTAGAGCCCAAATATGAAATACTGTCTGAGTCCTTTGGAGCTAAGGGCCTCCACCTTCACAATCTACAGTGCTCAGGAACCTCCAGGGCTACAACTGGTGATGCTGTAGACGCCACATGGTGGTGGGCTGGGGTGGTCAAATCTCATACACATTGCATGCACACTAGACCTTTTCCTATCACCCTGTACCAGAAAAATATAAAATTTTATCTTTTGCTTGTTGATCTATGTACCTACTTACTGAATAATATTTATTATTTATTAAATATTATATATTTTAATATATATAATATTTATTAAAAATTTATAGATTGTGAGCTTCGGGACTGGAGCAATAGCTCAGTGGGTAGGGCATTTGCCTTGCACACGGCTAACCCAGGTTCGATTCCCAGCATCCCATATGGTCCCCTGAGCACCGCCAGGAGTGATTCCTGAGTGCAGAGCCAGGAGTAACCCTTGTGCACTGCCGGATGTGACCCAAAAAGCAAAAACAAAATTATAGATTGTGTGCTCAATACATATCATGATATTTAATTAATAATGAAAGCACTATGTAGTGAAAATTGCTAAGCATGTATAGAAAATGTAAAGATTTGATGCATTTGGAAACGTTTGTGTTCCTTGTGTGTAGACCAAGGAGAATGAGATGGATTGGATTGCAGTACTATAATATTTCAACCCTTTTACCACTATTTTAAGTCATGTGACAACTTCCAAACTTTCATTTACTCCTACACTCCTGAGTTTTGCATATTTATTATAATCATTGCTGTTGTTAGCAATGTGGCCAATACAATATAAAGGAATGATGTATTTGCTGGGCATCTCTACTCTCTAAATTTCTTGTTATTTCCTAAAACTTAGGTAGAAAACACCAAAATTTCCATAGGCATTAAAAATTCAGTTGAAAATACTAAGGATCTTTCTTTAGAAATTCTAATGAGTTTAGAAACTCATTAGAGTGTCATGGCAATGGGTGTGAGTAGAATTTGTATGATTTATTTATACATTCAGCCAACATTTTTACAGAAACTCATGGAGCAGGTAAAGTATTGAAGACAATAAAGAACCCTCTTGGGACAATTCAATAAATAAGTACAATATGCAATGGAGAATGTAAGTGGAACAAAAAAGAACTACAAGGTATTGGAGAATAATAGAAATCTCAGTTCAGATTAGAGTGATCAAGGGAAAACTCTCTGAGGTTGTGACCCAAAATAAAGAGGCCAAGTCAAACAAGAAAAATTACATGAAACAGGGAACCTAACGTAGTGGTCACAAGATGAGTCTTCTCAGAAAAATCCTAGAACCCCAGGAAGATAACTGTGGCTTAGCTGCAGGGAAAAATGATCCCTCCAAAAATGAGATAATGCAGTTTCCCAGAGAGTCATATTTTGTTTATTTTATAAGGCTCATGAGGTACATTCTGAATTTTATTCTAAGTAGATCTGGAAGTCATGAGGACTTATAGCAGAAGAGAGTACGATCTGATCATCGCTCTAACAATATGTCTGTAGAGGGTTGAACACTGAGACAAAATGAAATAAGTGTACAAATTTAGGTGAAAAAGTAACGGGGGTTCAGAAATAGTGACTTTGTACAAGTTATGATTAAAACTGTTGAAGGTGTTGAATGTGAGAGAAGCTCATTAGATTTCTAAGTAGAAAAGTTACACAGGCAGTTTAATATATCACTGTATCACTGTATCACTGTCATCCCTTGTTCATCAATTTGCTCAAGTGGGCACCAGTAACGTCTCCATTGTGAGACTTGTTACTGTTTTTTGGCATATCAAATACAACATAGGGTCCAGAATTTGGATTTAAAAACAGGTGTACTGAACTGAAGAGAGAGAACAGCACTTAGGACACTTGCTATGTACTTGCTGAACTATCTGATTTCTGGTACCACATTTAATCTCTTGAGCACTACCAGGAGTGATGCCTGAGTGCCAAGGCTGGAGTAACGACTGAGCACAGGTGAGAGTAGAGTCACAAACAATGTGACTATACGGGGGCTACTAAGTCATTGACCACATCTCATTGTCAAGGAAGTTATTTTTGTGAGAGAAGTAGAACAGCCCAAGGACTGAGCTTAGAGGAATGCAATGTAAAAGGATGTCAGATAAATACAGAATTTGTCAAATAAAAATTTGACCTCATGTAAAAAAAGGCATTAATTTGGCAAAAACTATGTTTTACGTATTTTACTGGACATACTAATCCTGATACTACTTCAAAAAAACTCACCATTTTGAAATTCAAATGACCAGGGCATTGTTTTCATTTGCAACTTGGCAACTCCAATGTTTAGTCAGACAGTTGAGAAACGTAGCCAGTGGGGTTGAGGGAAGCCAAAGTCTGCAGTTCCAGAAACTAAGTTTAGGAGGCCTATTCAGTCTCCAAGAATCATTGAAGAACAATTATTTTTGCATACAATGCTTAGAACACATCAGCTAATGCTATTAAGAAGCACTGCGAGCGGGCTGGAGTGATAGCACAGCAGGTAGGGCGTTTGCCTTGCACACGACCCACCCAGGTTCAATTCCCAGCATCCCATATGGTCTCCTGAGCACCGCCAGAAGTAATTCCTGAGTGCAGAGCCAGGAGTAACCCCTGTGCATCTCGGGGTGTGACCCAAAAAAAAGCAAAAAAAAAAAAAAAGAAGAAGTGCTGCCAGAGTGAAGACCACTCTAAGTCATTCAACTTGAAGAACGTTCCTCTTATTTCCTTTCTGCATTTGAATTCTGAATACACTAACATTACAGAAAAAAAAATGAGGGTGAAAACTAATTTTGAATTCCTCTTACCACAGAGTTCATACTATTTGAAACAGATCAAGTCACTCATGGTTTAATTGGAAATAGAGGGCAAAGAAGCATGCTTGTTTTCTTTTATAGCAGAACTTATATTCCTTATTTTTTTAGTTTCCAGCTTATCATTGAAGAATGTATAAGGCAGATGAAATTTGAACTCAATCAAATGAGATCAAATGGAAACGCAACATCTAATAAGAACAGTGCAGCAATGGATGCGGAGATTGCATTAAGGCCTCTCATGGACTTCCTAGACAAAACGTAAGTTTTCTAGGCAGTTCTTTCTCTCTCCCTCTCTCTCTCTCTCTCTCTGCCTCTCTCTCTCTCTGCCTCTCTCTCTCTCTCTCTCTCTCTCTCTCTCTCTCTCTCTCTCTCTCTCTCTCTCTCTCTCTCTCTCTCTGTGTGTCTCTGTCCCCACCGCCTCTTTATTTCAAATGGGGTTGGGCACTCCAGCCCTGAAGTACTATGTTTCTTGACCAAGTTGAAACCATCCCCAAAGGAATTAAATGCTAGCTTCAAAATTAAAACTGCAATTTCAGTTCCTCTAGGTTTGGGTTATTGGGAATGCAGAGAATGATTATATTCTTCCCTTGAAAGTCTATACAAAAAAAAAAAGACAGTATGTAGTCTGTGATCGTTATTTTAATTTTGAATTAAATTTAAAATAATCGTTTTATAAGGAACATACCCTACAGTGCTCAGGGGCCATCTTGGACTGGGGTATCGAAATCAGAACTACAAGCATGCAAGGCGTGTGCCCTTCCACTGAGCACGTCAGCTCTACTGTGCTCTTACCTCTAAACATTTCTTTAGGTGTACAGAGAGTATACCTGAACGGCTCAACAGCTGCTCCTCCCAGACGGGAGTATAAAATGAGACCCCCATAGCCATGCTGCCAGACTCCATGCCCCCAAAGGGGACATGTGAGAACCCTCCCCGCCCCAAGGGACCCAGCCCCGGCAGCTGACCTCCACTGCCCAACCGCTGCCATGCTCCAGGCTGCTCTACGGACCTGGAAATGTGTCGCGAAGTGGACACGTGACACATTATAAGACGCTTCCTACCCATTTTCCATAATTACCACACCGTATTTGTTGGAGTTCAGACAGTAGGAAACTAATCATAGAGAGTATATATACACATATATAATATATATGTATATATATTATATATAAATGTTACTTGGCAGCTTGCAGGGCTCTCCGAGACGTATACCAAAACAGCAACAGCAGGTCTCATTCCTCTGACTCTGAAAGAGCCTCCAGTCATTGGGAATGACGAGTAAGGAGAGGCTACTAAAACCTCAGGGCTGGGACAAATAGAGACATTACTGGTGCCCGCTTGAGCAAATCGATGAATAATGGGATGACAGTGCTACAGACAGTGCTACTACCTCACATTGGTAGCAAACAGAAAGAACATATTTTGCTTGGCGGTTAGCCTGAGCTTGGTGTTTACCATGAACATGCAGTGATTTAAGGCAGGAATGCAAGTGACCATCATGTTCTTTAGGGGCTCAATGTTAATTTAGGGAATAATTTAAGAAAATAAATATCAGCATTTACGTTCTATCAAATATTGGATAATCTAATACATAGTTTGATGAAGCTGACTTGGAAATTTGTACTACTATAATTTAGAGTTAGCTCTTAAAAGCCTATTCATGTACAGGGCTGGAGCGATAGCACAGTGGGTAGGGCATTTGCCTTGCACGTGGCCGACCTAGGTTCGATTCCTAGCATCGCATAGGGCCCCCCTGAGCACCGCCAGGAGTAATTCCTGAGTGCAGAGCCAGGAGTAACCTCTGTGCACTGCCAGGTGTGACCCAAAAAGAAAAAAAAAAAAAAAAGCCTATTCATGTACTGAACAGTGAATACTGAAAATTTAGAACTTCTTATCTGTAAATAAGCTTACCCCTAATGTATGATTAACAAGTGATTGTATGTTTTATTTCAGATTAAGCCTCTCAGCAAAAATCTGTGAGAAAACAGTTCTCAAGCGAGTTTTGAAGGAACTATGGAAGCTAGTTCTTAACAAAATAGAAAAGCAAATTGTTCTTCCCCCTCTTGCCGACCAAACAGTGAGTATTTACTTTTAAATACTCCTAAAACTAAACTCTGCTTATACTTAAAAAAATTCATCTAATTATATTTTATTTAAGTGAATGGATGTGATACAGATGAAAATAATGCTGTAACCTTTTGGATTCAAATATTTGGGTGTTCTCTTAGCTTCTTCAATACCTTTGTTTAGTTTTCACCTAGTTTTGGGAAAATCTTCAACATTATTTCTTTAAGTGTGGTCTCCACAACATTCTCTCCCACCCCTTCTGGAATTCTTACTGTTCTGGTAGCTAACAGAGTCTGGAATTTCTCATAATTTTTTTCATCTTTCTAAATCTCATTTTTCCCTTCTTCCATTTGATTGATCTCTGTGATTTCACGCCAATTTCTGACTGCCTCACTTCACCATATAATAAAATTGTATAGTGCAGAGACTATGTAACGAACTTAAGGTAAAAAGCTAAACTGTGGGGTTGGAGCTATAGCACAGCGGGTAGGGTGTTTGCCTTGCACACAGCCAACCCGGGTTTGATTCCCAGCATCCCAGATGGTCCTCTGAGCATTGCCAGGGGTGATTCCTGAGTGCGGAGCCAGGAGTAACCCCTGTGCATCGCCGAGTGTGACCCCCCATAAAAAGCTGAGCTGTGACTATAGTGTGAAACTTTTTTGTTTTAATTTTTAAATGTGCTAGCATAACTTAAAAACACACTTAATGAAATACATTATTGTTCACTCTATAATAATAAGTCTAATTTGTCTCTATATTAGCATCTGTCTTCAGATGTTTAAAGTATCTTCAATTTCTTTGATGAAGTGTTAGTAAAAATCATAACACTCATCATTCATTACCATGTTCTGTTTTGATATCATGAAGCTCTTTCTCTGAGTTTTGTTGAGATTCCCTAAATTTACAAGATATTCTGTGTTTCCAGGGACCCCAGATGATTTTCAGTGCAGCTAAAGATCTTGGACAATTATCCAAACTTAAGGTAATAAAAATTTACTTTTACTACGCCCAGTCTGTAGAAATTAATGCGCTAACTACAACTTTGCAAAAAACCATCCACATACAACGGAAATGTTGATCAATGATCTAATAATCTGATTAGGGATGAATCAGGTACAAATTTAGGATTGAATTTTATTATTTGTTTCCTTTCCTTCAAATCTAAGATGTTTTATATTGAATAGGGCAACTGACATTTTTTAATTTTACTTTGGTTTTAGCATTAAATATTGCTGTTTTGGGAAAAAGAGAACTTTTTTTATACCAAGTTGGTTTTGCATAAATGAAGTCAAATGGAATACTATAGAAGACCTATAGTAACAGAGAGTTGTTTTGAAAAAATATAACACTAATGTGGAGAAATTAAAGTCATCAAATTAATTTATAAAATCATCAACATATTCAACATTATTATATAGAACTCTATCAGCACTCAATCTGTGGGGTGTTGTCAATTAGGATGGACATATGTTGTCAATCTAATGAATGTTTTCAGGATAATAGAAGCCTTGAGGAGATAGTATTAATTAGGGCAAAGGAAAGTCAACATATTAAACTAAACTTTCATACAAAATTAATATAGCTTCAGTCTTCAGTTTTCAACATTTCCCTACATAACTTTTGAATGATTGGTTGAGACTGTTGACAGGGAACAATAAGGAAAAACCATTGTAAAATGTGAAGGTCAATTGTAAAATTTTGAAAAATCGTTTAAAAATTAAACTTTCAAGAACCAAATTCAGTGACCTATTTGAGACTTGTTTTAATAATGACTAAATATTGAAGGTATCATGAGAAAGAATATATTGCATAATTATATATTCCCTTCTTCTATTCGTTTAGCCCTATTCCCTCTCTCATTAGTAATCCAAGTTATCCAATCAAAATTCAAAGACTTGTTTTAATTTGACTTGGTGTATTCACTGACTATTTTCTTTATATACTATAGACAGGTTTTGCTTAGCATAACTCATGTCCAGTAATAAAATTAAACTTTCTATAACTAATTTGTTTTCAATGTGTATACTGACCACAGTTTTATCTATTCATCTGCTGTTAGATACTTGGGTTGTTCTATACTAAGTTATGGTAAATAATGCTTTAATGAAGATAAGAGAGTCTATATATGCTCAGATAACCACTTTTTGATGTTTTTCAGATGTGTACATAGTTAATAGAATTGCTAGATTTTATGCTATATATACATATATATTAGCATAATGAAAGGCCTCGTACCATTTCCCATAGAAGTCGAATGAGTTTATATACCCACTATGTGAGAACAAAGGTTCCTTCTCCTCCCATACTTGCAGAAGCAACAATTTTGTGCTTCCTCTTGCTTGTACGGGTGCCTGTGTTCAAACCAGGTCCCCAGTCGTATGAAGCATATACTCTACTATTGAGCTATGCTCCCATGTTGAGGTTAAATTTGAAGTCGGTTTTATGCATTGTGATTAATAGACACTCAAATTCAGTTTTTTAAATCCCATGATTGACTTTCCTCATTGTGACAAAACATAAGCAGGAAATTAAAGGAGAAAACTTTGAAACACTTTTGCGAGGTTTCTCTCTCCATTTTTCCTTCACATTAGCATGCCATTGTTAAAGAAAGACATTTATCATCAAAATACTACCCTTTCAGCAAACATTAGACCAAATAATAATCTAAAACAGGTTCACATGAAAGTGTTTCAGAGAGAGATGCTTCTGTATGGGGATTATAAGGATGGTTTTTGCTAAATAAATGAATGAGTCATTTTGAAGAGATTCTTACCTTGTTTTCCAGGAACATATGATTCGAGAGGATGCCAAGGGTCTAACACCCAGGCAGTGTGCTATAATGGAGGTGGTTCTGGCTACCATCAAGGTAAGATCATAGGGTCCCTGGATATGCATACAGAGTGTTCTATGTATCCTCTAAGAAAGATACTCATAGTGCTCTACCATCTATGGGTCTAACAGATGTTTGTGGAGGTGCATGCCTGGAGCAGATCAGAGTTGTCCCTCTTCATATCCTATTACAACCTTATCACTATACTCTTATACTTGCATCCTTCTTTGCTCTTCAGAAATTGTGCATGAAACCAATGGTGTAAAATATGTTTGTAAAGAAAAGGACTTATATACCCAAGGAACAGTTATGCATATACCTTTAGGAATTTGAGTTTAGCAGAATTTCTATGTTGTCTATACTTGTTCAATTATTTTTCAAATACTCAGTCTTCTTCCTCTTGTAAGCATAATCATTTAATTTTCTGCTGAAAAACCAAAAGTATTGTATTCTGTTCATTATTTTTTATATATAAGTAAATATTCCTTCACTCTTCTCGGAGAGCCTGGCAAGCTACCGAGAGTATCCCGCCCGCACGGCAGAGCTTGGCAAGCTACCTGTGGCGTATTCGTTATGCCAAAAACAGTAACAACAAGTCTCACAATGGAGATGTTACTGGTGTCCACTCCATCAAATCAATGAGCAATGGGATGACAGTGATACCGTGAAGTAAATACTGACCAAAGTTATGTAAGTGTGGAATAAATGTGGGCAGAGCACAAATGCAACTGAGGAGTCATCTTTTTGTTTGGTTATTTGGGGACCATCCAGAAGTTTTCAAGGCTTACTCTGGCTGTATGCTCAGGAATCACTCCTGGTGGGTTCAGAGGACCATATGGGATGCCAGGGATCAAACCCAAGTTGACCATGTGTAAGGTGAATGCCTTACCTACTATACATCATTCCGGCCCCTTAAGATATTTCTTTACACATAATTCTTTATATATTTATATAAGTTACTATATATGTGAAAATTTATTTTAGAGAAAAAATAAGTCTCCTAAACTAAAATAACATACATGTCTCCATACTTTACTGGAGAAAGCATCTTTCATCCAAGACTAGAATAGAATAGCCACATTGTAGAGAAACAACATTTCAACAGTATTTATGAAAAACTACTTCTGCTTGCATAACAATTAGATCATTTCTTAGAACTCTTTCTCCATGATATTTGTTTTGCAGTTTCAGCATTAAATGTGGCTGTCTTTGCTACTTCAGTGTCAAAAAATCTGCAAAATGAAAGTTGTGAGGTGATAATTCTTTGACACCTGCTGCAAATTGCGGAATATAAATTTAGACAGTGATATTTCAAAAATGGAGTGTCAAAAGATACAGAGAATACTTTCTGAAAATATGAAGGTTTTGCAAAAATATATTTGAGTGAAAATGGAAGTATGAAAAATGAATACAGGAAACATTACAATCCATTTTTTCAAAATTATTTTCATGAACATGAATAAGAAATGATCAACCTTTGGAAGCTTAGCAACGCTAATAGCTACATATGGCAAAATGCTTGTGAATAAATAAGATCTCTGAAGTTCACTAAGAGGGAAAACATAAAAAAAATTATATGAATGCAGCCCTTTATCAATTTTATGAGACAAATGTCTGATTTTAGGAGAGGAAGGAAAATGCAACCTGTGAAAATAGAGAATGGCAGTCAATGAAAGACCTCACTCCTTTTCCCAGTCCCAAGGTTTCTCTTTTTGTATGTTTTTGTTTGAGGCCACGTGCTCAGAGCTTACTTCTGACTCTATACTCAGGGATTATTCTCTGGAGACCCTCTGGTATACTGGGGTTAGATCGCGCCCTATAAACTGAGTTTTATTCAAATTCTGGAACTCTCTTGATTCCCCACCCCTAGACTAGGTCTTGACTAAGACCATTCCTATCTTCTAAGTCATTTGCAATGATATTTTATTTGAAACTCAACCATACTTCCTGGTTCCCAAGATCTAGAGAAAGGATCAAGGGTATTTTTTCCCTGTGATAGGTCTGGAGTCTGTTCCTGTTCTTCTTGTCTTAGAATTGTAGGTCTAGTCTCCAGTTTTCCTCATTGCTAATTTCCGCATTGTCCTGCTACCTTCTTTGAGTATTTCTACTATCAGTTTGCAAAAGCTGGGAGTCCTTTTCATTTGTCTGTTCCTGAGATTTGCCTTTACTGACTCTCCAATAAGCACTATTGATGATTTTGGCTAACAGAGAAATTTGGGGAGAAAAGCTCCACTTGACATAATTATAAACTCAAGAACTAGAGATGCAATGTTTCCCTAGAGACTGGAAAAGGGAGCATGATAAGGAAAACAAGGATCTCACAAGAAGATGAACAAGCAGCAAATATAGTGACCCTGGATAATTCCCAAAGGTTGTCAAGAAGATGGTCTATAACTCCCCTTAGCCCAAGTAGGTAGTCTTGGGTGAGAAAGTAAGAAATGACAAATTCAATCAAATTTGTTGACAAAGTATAGGTGAAATTTATCAGAGCAAAATGGATACTATTTCTTAAGAAATATATTTTTGTATTAAAAATCTTGTTTAAATTTTTGACTTTTTAAGTTAAATTGGACTGGAGTGATATCACAGTGGGTAGGGCGTTTGCCTTGCATGAGGCTGACCTGGGTTTGATTCCTTCATCCCTCTCGGAGAGCCCAGCAAGCTACCGAGAATATCCCACCCACACAGCAGAGCCTGGCAAGCTCCCCATGGCATATTCAATGTGCCAAAAACAGTAACAACAGGTCTCATAATGGAGCCGTTACTGGTGCCCACTGGGACAAATCAATGAACAGGAGAACAGTGCTACAGTGCTACAGTACTACTATGTATCTTTATATTCCACAGATGATGAAGTGTATTTGTGTCTGTCCCTATTCTTCTGACTGACTGCATTCAGCATAGCACTTTCCAGACCCAACCACTTAAGCAGCAAATTGCATGATTTCACCTTTTTTTCACAAATGAGTACTATTCCATTGTGTATGAAGAGTTATGCCACCAAGTACTGCAGGTGCTTTATCCAGTCATCTGTTTTTGGACATGTGAATTGTTCCCAGACGTTTTGGCTACTGTTAGTAATGCTGCAGTGAACATAAGAATGCAAATATCTTTTTTGAATAAAGTTTTCAGAAACTTGGGATAGATACCAAGAAATGGAATTGCTAAGTTATACAGAAACTCAATCCCTAGATTTTTTTTAGTAGTTTCCATTTGTTTTCCAAAAAGTTTGAACTAGATGACATTCCCACCGGCAGTGGATGAGGTTCATTTTTTTCCTTTATCCATGCCAACACTGGTTCTCTCTTGCTTTGTGTTTTGTGATAAGTGCCAGACTCATTTGCGTGAGATGATATCTCAGCATTATTTGGATTTGCAGCTCCCTGATGATAAAGGATACTGAGCATTTTTTAGTACCTTTTAGACATCTGTATTTCTTCTTTGAGAATGTTCATCTCCCCACCAACCCATTTTTACATGTATCATTTTTTTTCTTGTAAAGTTCTGCCATTACTTGGATGTTAACCTTTTGTCATATAGGTGATGGAAAAATATTACCTCCCAGTCTAAGCGGTGTTTATTGATTCTGATCATCATTTATTTTGCAATTATAGACCTTAATTTGATATGGTCCTATTTGTTCATGTTCACTTTTGTTTTCTTAGCCAATGGTACTGAATGACTGAAGATGTCACTGGCTTCAGTGTCATGAAGTGTTCTGCCTATGTTTCCCTCGATAGAACGCATGGATTCTGATCTCGAAGCAGGGCCTTAAGTCCATTTTTATTTGACTTTTGTTGCATGGTGTTAGAAAGGGGTATGAGTTCATCTTTCTTTCAATACATGGCTAACCAATTTCCCTAGCACCATACGTGCAGAGACTTTTCTTGCTCCTCTTAATACATTTTGCTCATTTGTTGAAGTTGTTAACTATACCTTAGAATCTGTCTCTGGACTACCAATTCTATGCCTTCTATCTGAGATTCTGCGCTTATCTCAGTACCATGTTGTTCTGTTTAGTGCAGTTTAATAGTATAATTTTAAATTGGAGAAGGAGAGGCCTCACATCTTCCTTTTTTCCTTGCTAAAACAGTTACTTTAGCTATAAGCCTGAATTCAAAGAATTTATAATATTTTTTTCTTTTTGGGTCACACCTGGCAATTCTCAGGGGTTCCTCCCAGCTCTGCACTCAGGAATCACTCCTGACGGTGCTCGGGGGACCTCTTGAGCAGGCGTTGAACAATTATCTTGGTATATTATGTTAAAATTTGAATTACACAAGAAAAATATGGGTAGCTTTCTTTATCCCACCCTTTCAAATTCTCCTGAAGAATTGTTACTAGGACATTAGGACACTGAAATTATACATTGCAGATGTGTTTGATGTCAAAAGGGACAATAGTGAGGTTATTCTAAAAATGAATAAAAGTGAACTAGTGCTCACTAGAAATCTTCATTTCTAATGCAGAGAACTTAAAGAAAATATGAGTGTCCATTGAAATATATCTTTATAGTTCAGTGTTTTATTATTAAAACCTATATAATATCATTCCGGTGACTCAGGACTAAACAATACCAGGGCCATTTATATTACGTGTCTGCCATTCTTCCCTTGAGAACCTACCCTATTTTTCTATCCTTAATCATGAGGTAATTTTGCCAACTGCTCCTAAGTAGTTTCTTTAATCAGTAGAGTTTTAGTATTATTTATTTTTATGTGCCATTTGCATTGTTAATCTGCACTAAACACTCTTTGAAAGAATGAACAGCAATTGGGCAGGAATCAGTGACTAGAACTTTTGTTAACTGGACTGCATTTAGCTGGAAGTTTGCATATAAAGCGGTGGGAAATGAGACACCAGAAAGTGTTTGCATTGAAAGTACAAGATCTCCTGCACCGTCTGGTTATCCGACTGATGAGGAATCACTGAGGATTTTGAAAATACGCACACATCAGGAGTTTTCTTACAGGAAATGTACGAAGAGAATCAAACCATTCAAAATGTAGTACCAGACACCAGTGACAGTTAGATACATAGCATCGTAAGATGATAAGTGCTGTCACCGGGCTGAAAGTAAAAGATTGCCCTGAGTGGTTAAAAGAATCACTGAAATTGGCAGTGACTCTCCAAGGCATCTGAAATTGGAGGAAAAGTGAGTCAGTTGTCCAAGGTACTGAGAGGTTTCAGTCCAGTAATCGGTATAACACCCTTCCACTGAGTAAAATAGAAAATCAGGCAGGAGGGATGTTTGGCTATTGCATTTAATGTGAAAAGCATGTGGGGGCAGAGGTGCTGCAGTTCAGTTAAGCATAATAATTGAACATTATATTTAGTATATAATGGACATTAGGGCATTAGGACACTAAAACTATACATTGCAGATGTATTTGATGCCAAAAGCAGTAATATTGAGGTTATTCTAAAAACTGAATAAAAGTAAACTACTGCTCACTAGAAATCTTCATTTCTTTTTTTAAAAAAACTTTATTACATCATGATTGCTTTCTTTTATTTTTTCTTTTATTTTTTTCTTTTGGGGTCACACCCAGCGATGCTCAGGGGTTACTCCTGACTTTGCACTCAGGAATTACTCCTGGCGGTGCTCAGGGGACCATATGGGATGCTAGGAATTGAACCCAGGTTGCCTTACCCGCTGTGCTATCACTCCAGTCCCAAAATCTTCATTTCTAATGCAGGTCCCCCGAGCACCGCCAGGAGTAATTCCTGAGTGCAGAGCCAGGAGTAACCCCTTAGCATCTCTGGGTGTGACCCAAAAAAGCCAAAAAAAGAGAAAATATGAATGTCCACTGAAATATATCCTTATAATTTATTTTAAATGTGAAATTCAATGTTAAGTATAGTTTTTAATTATAGGTGGTGAAAATTATATAGATAACAAAGCTTTTCCAGAGAAATTAATTTCATAGGAAGTTGAAGAAGATGAGTATTTATACTAGACAAGGTGGATATTTTTTATAAGTGAGTGAATGACTACGCCATGAAATTAAATAATCTCTGCAAAATTCATACTACACAGAAGAAAAGTGAATTGCATTTTCTATCACATTACAAGCACAGAGCAGAGTCAGAATTTGGGGTTCATAGAAGTGCAGCAGGTAAGACACTTGCCTTGCATGCAGCCAACACTAGTTCAAACCCTGGTACCCATATGGTACTTACTCCAAGACTGCCAGAAGTGATCTCTAAGTGCAGTCAGGAGTAAGCCCTGAGCACAGCTGAGTGTGACCCAAAATCTAAGAATTAGAAATATTAACCATCACTTCCCTACTCCTGTTCTCAGAAAGAGGTGCTTTTTGGATTACACCTAGGTTGCAAAGAAACAATAGGAAACTGACTCAATATTTGAGAGGAGGTTTTACATTTACTATGGCAAGTATATATGATTTATTTCTGAAGTTACTCTTCATTTATGTTTACTTTTTTAACATTCTAAATATATTTATAAGCTTTTTCAATTGAGTCACTAAAAATGCTTGAAACAAGAGGTTTGCTATCTAAATAAGTAAATCTTTGCCACATATAAGCGACATAAAATAAACCTTTATATTTTGATACAAATGATTAATCCTTACAAATATATTTTCAAATATATTTTCCAAGTTCTTCCAAGTCTTTTATTAATATTTAGAGCTATAAATTTCCTTCCAACTGTTAGTGTAAAATAAGCTCTATAATTTATTATACATTTTACTTTTTATTCTTTGTTGGTATTGTACTTTAAGTAACAGGGTATGATAGTGTTTAGACAATTGTTTTAGACAATTTATTTATCACTGTCATCCCATTGTTCATCAATTTACTCAAGCGGGCACCAGTAACGTCTCTATTACACTCAGCTCTGAGATTTTAGCAGCCTCTCCTTACTCATCTTTTCCTAACAATTGGAGGGTCTTACAGGGTCAGTGGAATGAGACCTATTGTTACTGTTTTTGGCATATCAAATACGCCACGGGGAGCTTGCCAGGCTCTGCCATGCGGGCAGGATACTCTTAGTAGCTTGCCGGCCTCTCCAAGAGGTATGTATATATCTGTTACTATATTTTGGATATGAATATGCCACGGGGATCTGGCCAGGCTCTCCAAAGTGGGCAATAGACTCTCAGTAGCTATTGATTTATAAAGGTACTAAATTTAAAGACCCTCCACCAATGTCCTTGTGTCACCACAAATCTGCCTCTTCATTCACTGGCCCCCATTCATACCAATTCATACCCCATTCATGCCATTAAGTTCCAAGCCAGTGCTTGGAACTTAAAATACAAGGCTAGGGGTTTGTTGTTCTTTGATATATTTCTTTTTTTATGTTGATTCCTTTTTATTGTTCCTCTATTCGCTATAGCTACAGGTTACTAGGAGCAAGCAGTACATTTATTCAAGGCTTTGTTATTCTTTGGTGTGTTTCTTTGGTTTTTATTTTGATTCCTTTGTTTTTGTCCCTCTATAAATTACAGGTTACTAATAGCAAGTAGTATTTATTATTCTTCTGCTAAGTTATTTAAGTTAATATGATGCCCTTCATTTCTACCTAAGTTAGAATGAACTGAATTATTCCAACCCTCAACTGTGTACTGTGTACCAGTCTTTTTAATACAAAACATTATTATCATTAGTATAAATTAATATCTGACTGATCTTTCCTGACAACAACGGATACAAGGACCTTTTATGTGCCTATTGGTCATCCCTATGTCTTCCTCAATCTGTTCATCATTCCCGTTTTTTAAATTTTTATTTTATTTTTATAAAATTGTTCACAATAATTTATTACATTCCAACACCAATCCCACCACCATTACACCTTCCCGCCCCCATTATTTCAAATTTTTCCAAATGCCATATTCCCATTTTTTAAATGAGATTATTATTTTGTTGTATGGATCTTTGTGAATATTTGACTATCTTAATTATTAGACTTTATGCATTTTTCTTTAGTTGGGCAAAAAAGTTATAATTTTTAATATAACCCATTTATATTTTTTATGGACACTGGAATCAAATAATTCAATAACCTTCTGAGATCATAGGTTAGAGAGTTCTATCTATGGTTTACTCAATAATATGCTGATTCTTGTCCACCATTGAGGACTTGATTTTACTTTGAATTAAGTTTTATGAGTGGTATGAGATATTATTTCAATATCGTTGTTGATTTTGTTGTTGTTGTTGCATATAACTGTCCAGTTTCCCTAACACCATTGACAAAAGAGGCTCTCTTTCTCCACTTTCTGCACTCAGCTCTCTTGCCAGAGATGAGCTATGTATTTTCTGAGGGTTTAATTTCTGATCTATTAATTATGTTACGTTGGTCTGCAAGTCTTTTCTTTATTCCAGTTCCACACAATTTTCATTTTGTAGCTTTTTGATTTTCTCTGTGTTCTTTAGTTTGGGAATTGGGGTTATACCCCCAGAAGTGCTTGGGGGTTATGCTAACTCTAATCATCGATCACTCGTGACAGTGCTCAGAACACCACATACAAGGGATGAAATGAGGTTCATCTGTCTGCAGGGCAAGCAATTTAAGCCCGTACTATCTCTCTGAACCTATAATGTAATTTGAAGTCAGGGACTGGAATACCTCCATTTGCTTTCCTTGAAATTACTTTGACTAATTGGTAAAATTTATCATTCCATACAAATTTTAGTAAAATTTATTTTAAGTTCTAAGGAAAGCATCAGAATTTTCATGGTGGAATCTGTATGGTGCATTGGGTAAAACAGTCATTCTGACTATTTTTCTAGTTCATAGTATAAAATATTTTTTCATTTCTTTACATCCTCTTTTTTTTCTTTCATTGGTAACGCAGTTTTCTGCATGTAAGGTAACATCCTTTGTTAATTTGATTTTGAGGTTTCCTAACAGCTTTTGTGAAACTAACATTACCTTAATACCAAAATCAGACAAATATAATACTTACAAAATGAAATTACTGACCATTATTTCTGAAAGACATTGATTGATGCAAAGATCCTTAACATAACTTTAGAAAACATCACTGTCACTGTATCACTGTCATCCCATTGCTCATCAATTTGCTCGAGTGGGCACCAGTAATGTCTCCATTGTGAGACTTCTTACTGTTTTTGGCATATCGAATACACCACGGGGAGCTTGCCAGGCTCTGCAGTGCGGGCGGGATACTCTTGGTAGCTTGCCAGGCTCTCTGAGAGGGACAGAGGAATCGAACCCGGGTAGGCTACATGCAAGGCAAATGCCCTACCTCTGCTGTGCTATCGCTCCAGACCTAGAAAACATAATCCAATAATATATTAAAGGTTAATATACCATCATTAAATGGATGCATTCCAGGGATGCCAATCAATTAACCTGAACGCTTTGTAACGTTCCACATGGTGACTTAATAAAAGAATTTAAAAAAAAAAACAAAGTAATTTTAACAAAAGGAAAAGATAAGAAAATAAGAAAGCCAGCCAGCTATATAGGTATCATAAATCAATATCATCATAATTATATATAAAATTGTCACAGTTAAATAAAATTTCTCTTGTGTATAGACATAAGAATGGTTTTGAACTCCACTTTTACAAATTCCTCTCTAGCATGCAGTTCTTTCATATAATGTATGGAGACCAACTCAACTACACTAAACTGTAAACAGTGAGACAGGAAAATAACCCAAACACTCAATTCCCCATAGGAGACTCATATTTATTACGTTCAAAGAAACCCCTTTGCCTAAGTGAAGTGCAGGTTCATTCTCCATTTTGTTAGGAGCTCTAGCAGAGTCAATACTAAATGCAGTAACTGCATCTCTGTTTCGTTGATGATATGTGTTGAAAGATAAACAGAATGGCCCGGTTTCAGAACACTGTAGAAACCTTCTATAGAGTTTTCATGAGTTTGCCTCTATATAGCTACAGGAATCATTTCCCTCACACTTTGGGTGACTTGTCTCTGGCATAAGTTGTCTGTATTTACTGGAGAGCTTTATTCTCAGTACCTGTAGCTAGTTTTTATTCTCTTCAAACATTTTATCTTCTGTCTTCGGTTTACCTTGAATCTCTCTCCTTTACATGTTATGTTCAAAAGATGGATGCATCATTTCTGTCCTTACAGACATCTTACTATTCACCTCACTATCTTGCAAACTCCAGTAGAATGATTCAGAAAATATTCTAGCAGTTTACAGAGAACCACTGATTTAAATCCTGTTAATGATACCAGTAAAATCTTAGACCTAGTTTAAAGGAAGGGCCAGAACGATAGCACAGCAGGTAGGGCACTTGCCTTGAACACGGACGACCCGGGTTTGATTCCTCCATCCCTCTCAGAGAGCCTGGCAAGCTACGGAGAGTATCCCGCCCACACGGCAGATCCTGGCAAGCTACCTGTGGCATATTCGTTATGCCAAAAACAGTAACAAGAAGTCTCACAATGGAGATGTTACTGGTGCCCACTTGAGCAAATCTATGAACAACGGGAAAACAGTGTTACAGTGCTACAGTTCAAAGGACAATTCCAAAACCATATAAAATGACAATCAACAAAGAAAGCAAAAGTACATGTACCTATGGAGGTCAAACAAATCTAGAGAACATTAATCAGTGGGCATCCAACCTGAAATAGTCAATCAATGTCTGTGGACAGTATTTCCATTATTATAATAATAATGGTATTAGTAATTTTGTATAATTTACAGAACTTTAAATAGTGGTAAGGGATGGAGTAAAACAATGAAGACACATCGTTGGGTGTATTGGGCAGAAAGCCACTAGTAATTTTTGCCCATTTTAGCACTTTTTCACAATTTTCACAGCATTCAGTGGTCCCAAGATGTAACAAAACACGACATACTCTTCTTCTAGTAACTATCGCTTTTTTAAAATTATTTATGCTTCAGTTTGATAGGACTGGGACTTGTCAACATTATGCCAGAGAATAGGCTTCCTTTCAAGGAATCTGGGCGTTCTGTGTTTGCTCAGAGGCAATTCTTTGTTTGCTCAGTCTTTTAGATTGAGTTATTTCATAGAATGGCCCCTTGATTCCAGGAAAGAGACTTCCAGAAAGCATCTCTCCGTTCTTATTAGAGTCTCAGAACAAGACTCAAAAAGAACTGACAAAAGTTCCTTCCTCAAGACATTATTTTGGACTCACGGTCTTCAATATATGTTTTATATATGTGAAAATATTACAACAGTTTTATGAGAAGATGATGCAGAATAAAATTTCAGATACTATGTCTTTGTTATATCTTAGAAGAAAAGGCTCCTCTGCTTCTCTGTGCCAGCCTATCGCAACTGTATGTAGTTTCTGTCACTACTTGTTTTTCCACAGACTTCCAATCATGGAATTCTAAAAGGCCATAAGCTTTTGCCTTGAAAAGAATTGCCTCAGTTACAATAATTTTTTTTTCAAGTCACAGTCCCATTGTCTACTTTCTTTGGTCTTCCTTTTGAATCTTCACTTTGAAAGTACTTTCAGATATCTAAAAGTGCAATTTTTTTCCCTACATGTTTCTTTAAGTATGAAGCAAATTGAGATCATTATTATTTTTCAGTTTATTAGTTGTTTTCACATAAAAATGTTTAAGGAGCTAGATAGAGGGATGATAAATATTCATTTAGGAGTGTGTATCGAAACAATATATTTGGTTGTCCTAAAGCATTTATTCTATGAAAATCATCTATCAGGGCGCTGGAATGATAGCACAGCAGTAGGGCATTTGCCTTGCACGCGGAGGATTTGAGTTCGATTCCTGGCATCCCATATGGCCCCCCAAGCAATGCCAGGAGTAATTCCTGAATGCAGAGCCAGGAGTAACCCCTGAGCAAAGAAAGAAAGAAAGAAAGAAAGAAAGAAAGAAAGAAAGAAAGAAAGAAAGAAAGAAAGAAAGAAAGAAAGAAAGAAAGAAAGAAAGAAAGAAAGAAAGAAAGAAAGAAAGAAAGAAAGAAAGAAAGAAAGAAAGAAAGAAAGAAAGAGAGAAAGAGAGAGAGAGAGAGAGAGAGAGAAGGAAGGAAGGAAGGAAGGAAGGAAGGAAGGAAGGAAGGAAGGGAGGGAGGGAGGGAGGGAGGGAGGGAGGGAGGGAGGGAGGGAGGGAGGGAGGGAAGGAAGAGAAGGAAGGAAGGAAGGAAGGAAGGAAGGAAGGAAGGAAGGAAGGAAGGAAGGAAGGAAGGAAGGAAGGAAGGAAGGAAGGAAGGAAGAAGAAAGGAAGGAAGAAGAAAGGAAGGAAGGAAGAAAGAAAGAAAGAAAAGCACCTATCATAGTAGTAAGGTTTTAGTGGTTTTGGTGAGAATAGTTTAGCACTGTTGGCACAAAGACTGAGAGAACCACTTATGAAAACTGAACAGAATAGATAAATTTACTTATTGCGTGGTAGGCCCATCTTACAGTTCTAGGTATTATTCCTTGCTCAGTGCTCGTGAACAACCCCTGGAAGTATTGTAAGACCTTATGTAGTACTGAGTATCAACAGAGAATTGGCAGGATCCAAAGCAACCTTCACTGCTGCACCAGCACTGCAGCTCCACCATCTATGCATGGATAATGTATACATGGATACATCTGTACATCTATACATACACCAATACATGAATAGAAAAATCTTTAGATTTATCATCTATCTGTAGATACCTGCCATGCAAAATACGAATATTCTTCAGTGATCATATTACCAAAAAGCAAACATCCTTAATCTCTTCTCTGTAAATAAAAGTGATATTTTGAGTTTGGCATGTTACAGTGGCCAAAAAGCGTGTTTTATTACATTTGTCAAATATACATATTTCATTTGTCTCAAAGTTTAAGGAATGTTGAATATCCAGGGATCACCTTGCCTCTTCATGAGAGCTTATATCTATCCCATTACACTATTAGAGGGGCTGACGATAGTAACAGAAGATAATTATCCTAGAATCTAGAACTAATATCTGGAAAATACATAGAAGCAAGCTATTGTATGTGTGAATTTTTGATAATTCTGGGTATATGTTATGTTCTGAAAAAAGAAATCAAAAATAAATTTCATGATTATTAACTAGAACCATCATTCATTATCTCATTTGCCTAACTAAATTGGAATGAGAAGAAACACCTTAACCTTCATGGATCTTTGTCTGTTACATAGTGCATCATTTCTGAGATATAGTCAATCTGAATTAGATAGTGTTGACTTAGCCATAGATAAATAGTAACACTATCTCTTTTTATTTATTTCCATTGATCAAACTGTGCAATTCCATTTGAACTTCACCATTCAAGCAATAAAATTCCTACTTCATTAAATCTTCTTAAATGTCTCTCTTCCTGTTGTTATTTTTTTCTTTTCTAGCAATACTTCCACGCAGGAGGAAATGGCCTGAAAAAGAATTTCTTGGAGAAAAGCCCAGATCTTCAGTCTCTGAAATATGCTCTCAGTCTTTATACTCAAACTACGGATGCCTTGATAAAGAAATTCATAGACACTCAAACAACCCAGAGTAAGTAATGTATCCTCTGTGAGTAAAAAGCAAACTGAATACTTAACTAAAAGTCAGCATAAAAAATTATTGTAAGTAGTACTGCTGAATTTTACTATGAATTGAAACATAAGAATAATGAGGATTGCTACCAGATTTTTATAACACACATCAATCATAAATTTAGGAATAATTTGTATAACATTCACTTGCATTACTTGTCATCCCGTTTCTCATCAGTTTGCTCAAGCGGGTGCCAAGAGCGTCTGCATTTGTCTCTGTCCTTCCCAACGCTGCCATATTGGGGGCTCTTTCAAGGTCAGGGGAATGAGGCCCATTATTGTTAATGTTTTTGTCATATCAGATACGTCACGGGTAGCTAGCCAGGCTCTGCCATACAGGTGGGATACTGCATCCCTTTCTTCAAGGAGCTTTGTTTTATAGTCTCTGGATCTTGGCCGTAGATGAGATTACATGGCACAGGGGGCAGTTTGTGGGTGTGACTGCCAAGCTACTGGAAAATGGGGGATCTGAGTGGGGGAGGCCCAGTCTCGATCCAAGCATGCTTGGAGATCTCAGCCATGAGTACCGCATACCTGGGTTACTCTGCCAGTTCCTTCATGTGTGAGACTCGTCTGAGCATGTGGAGAGTGGCCTTGAGTATGACTGAGGCTGGGTTCTGAAGGATTTTGGCTGCCGGGGTTCTGCTTGGGGCAGGGAGGGAAACTCAACCCTCCCCCTCCAAGGGGACCTGGGTGAAAACAGCCTTATAGTAACATATAGTAAAACTATATGGAAAGGTTGACTCTGATTTGTGGTTTTATATAAATTTTATAAAATCTAGTTTAATCCCACCAACAGTCAACATCCAGAGACTATAAAACCAAGCTCCCGGAAGCGACATCTTATAGCCTAGTTCTCCCTCTTGGAGAACCTGGCAAGTTACCAAGAGTTTCCTGCCTGCATGGGAGAGCCTGGCAAGCTCCTCATGGTGTATTCATATGCCAAAACCAGTAACAATGATAGGTCTCATTCCCCTGACCCTGAAAGAGCCTCCAATGTGGCACCATTGGGAAGGAGGAGTAGAGAGAGTCTCTAAAATCTCAGAGCTAGAACGAATGGAGACATTACTGAGACTTCTCAAGAAAATCAATGATCAATGGGATGATGATGATGATGATGATGATGATGATGATGATGATGATGATAATGATGATGATGATGCAAAAGAGACTTTACTTGCTCTATTATATGCACTCAGCTCCTTTGTCATAGATTAACTATCCATAAATTTGAGAGTTTGTCTCGGGACCTTTGATTCTGTCTCATTAGTCTGCAAGTCTATTCTTATTCCAGTACCACACAGTTTTAATTATAATAGCCTTGCTATACAATTCAAAATACGTAAATACAGTATCTTCCATCTTTTGTCTTAAAATTGTTCTGGCTATTCAAAAGTTTTAAGGTTCTTTATAGTTACTCTTTCCTTTTGTTCTCTCCATTTCTAAAATCTTGTCCTTTTCTCTCCAATTTTACTTTTTTTCTATTTTTTTAAAATAGATTTAGATAACTTTCTTTTGTAGTAGTTTAAAAACTGCAAGGATTTAACTCCATTATAAAGTTATAAACCAAAATTCAAATGAAACCTATCAATTAGGAAAATGCTGCTTTCTTTGCTTTTTTATATCCTGGAAAATAAACTAGTATGAAGTAAAAATACTATTAAATTCTCAAGTGAAACTAGTAGTTCAAATTATAATAGTTTAATATTCTAACAATGTGCTGCAATAACAGAACATATCTTTACTCTAAATTCTCAACAAATATTAATAGAAAAAAGTCACATTCAATAAATCACTTATTTAGAAGTAAACATGGAGTCATATATACTACCTGTTTTAATATTGGTTTCTCAAGAGAAATGTTTTGTCCCTCCAGGAGAATATTTGATCTTACCTGAGTTTTCCTTGGTATCTCTGGGAGTGATGGTCCTGTTTCTTTGTGGCAGCTAGTGGACAGGCACCAGGAAGATAATAAATATCTCACATAGCCAGCTTCCCACAACAACAAAAAAATTATCTTACTCTCAATATAATAGGGCTCAGATAGACCCTCTATTGTCATACTAAAATGACAAGTGAAAATTACTAAAATGTAAGTCGTATCAAAAATAGAAAAATTTGGTTTGAGGAGAAATAGAAGGCAGAGGAGTTTGTAGTTAATTGAGCCATACAAAGAAAAGTCTGAATACAAACTGTCCTAGAAGTATATACTTGAACATACAATATTAAATTCCCAGTTGTCAGATACGTTCATGATATATTTTACTAGGACCCACTGCTTTCAAATCCATACTTCCCACACCACTACCTTTGTTTAAATTAATAGTTTAGTATTTTTAGATGAAAACATACAGAATAGTACAGTAGATTTTGTATTCCATTCACTGTATCACTGCATCACTGTTATCCCATTGCTCATCAAATCACTCTGGCGGGCACCAGTAACATCTCCATTGTGAGACTTGTTACTGTTTTTGGCATATCGAATATGCCACGGTAGCTTGCCAGGCTCTGCCGTGTGGGCAAGCTACTCTCAGTAGCTTGCCAGGCTCTCCGAGAGGGATGGAGGAATTGAACCCGGGTCCGCAGCGTGCAAGGCAAATGCCCTACACACTGTGCTAGTAGGAGTAATTTTACTATTGTCAGTAATTGTTACATTCCTTTCTCTTTTTTCAATTTTATTGAATCACCGTGAGATAGTTACAAGCTTTCATGTTTGGGTTACAATCTCACAATGATCAAACACCCATCCCTCCACCAGTGCACATTCCCCACCAACAATATCCCCGGTATACCCCCCTTTCCCACCCTCCTCCTGCCTCCATGGCAGACAATATTCCCCATACTCTCTCTCTACTTTTGGGCATTATGGCTTGCAACACAGGCACTGAGAGGTCATCATGTTTGTTCTATTATCTACTTGAACAAACATGATGTTCGGCATGCATCTTCCATCCTAACTGAATCCTCCAGCCATCATTTGCTTTGTGATTACTTCTCTATTCCATCTGCCTTCTCCCCTCCGCTCATGAAGCAGGCTTCCAGCTATAGGGTAATCCTCCGTCTAATGCCAGGCACAAAAGTCAGATCAAAGTGGATTAAAGATCTCAATATCAGACATGAATCTATAAGGTACATAGAAGAAAATGTAGGCGGAACTCTCCATGACATTGAAGCTAAAAGCATCTTTAAGGATGAAACAGCACTGACCATGCAAGTGGAAGCAAACATAAACAAATGGGACTACATCAAACTAAGAAGTTTCTGCACTTCAAAATTGTTACATTCTTCCTTTTAAAATTGCCCCAATGATTTAGATTTAGTTGTTAGTTTGAAAACTATACTTCTGTTTACTTCTCAAGAATGTTTAAGAGGAAAGTGCAAATTTCATTTATTGCATTCTCATTATTATGTTCCTCATACAAAGCTTATCTAAGAACTATTTTATTATACCAAAGTCCCTTTGAATATTTCTTACAATAGCAGGCAATGAAAAATGAATTATACTAAAACACATTAGAGTTTTTTTATCAAAGCGGCAACACAATTTGAAATGTTACAGAATGATTCATTGCTGAGTTATTTCATGCCATATTTTGTTTCCTTATCCGAGTTTTTATTACAATTTAGGGAACTGAAATTCAAAGTTTCTCAGAAAACTAGGGGCTATGTTATGATCAATATGACTTGCTCATAAAGTATTATATATGTATTTATACTATATATGGTATTTTATGATGATTAATTCAATTTTAGTATATGTTGATTATCTTATTTTAGCTTTCTATGACCAAAGTCCTTTTGTGCCTGATTATTTGAAGTTTCTTCAAATTTTATCCTTTTGTCATTTTAATAAACTGTTTCCTGCTTATGTGGAATACAGTAATTTTTAATATAAAATTGATATCCCGCATTTTCCAGTAGCTAGGAGTGATAGCACAGTGGGTAAGGGATTTGCCTTGCATATGACCATCCCGGGTTCAATTCTTCCAATCTTCTCGGAGAGCCCAGCAAGCTACCGAGAGTACCTCGCCCACACGGCAGAGCCTGGCAAGCTACCCATGGTGTATTTGATATGCCAAAAACAGTAACAAGTCTCACAATGGAGATGTTACTGATGCCCACTCGAGCAAATTGATGAGCAACCGGATGACAGTGATACAGTGACAGGCGGTCACACCCACAGACTGCCCCCAGCACTGTGTAATCTCATCAATGCCAACATCCAGAGACTATAAAACCAAGCTCCTGGAAGTGCATAGCTGCAATAGCCTAGTTCTCCCTCTCGGAAAACCTGGCAAGCTACCAAGGGTTTCCCTACCAGCACGGCAGAGCCTGGCAAGCTCCCTGTGGCATATTCATATGCCAAATACAGAAACAATGATGGGTCTCATTCCCCTGACCCTGAAAGAGCCTCTACTGTGGCACTGTTAGGAAAAACGAGGAAAGAGAGGCTTCTAAAATCTCAGGGCTAGGACAAATGGAGATTACGGGGCCCACTCGAGCAAATCGAGGATCAACGGGATGATAGTGACAGTGATAAAATTGAGATCAGAAAGCTGCTCTTTCACATTTTAGAATCCTTGAATGTACTCATAGCATTATATAAAGAGTTCTAATTATCTCTAGTTATGAGATACCATAGAAGATATGTCTAGAAGTAGAAAAGAAAACATTCCAAAATGTTCCATTCACTGATGAAAAGTACTTTTCCAAGAGAAACTTTTTTTTGAGCTTAAAATTATAGGATAACATAATTTTAATACTATTTGGTTGTTGAAAGAACTGGTATCAAATTTAATTTGCTTTCATATTAAGGCCCCCACCTGAAACTTCTACTTGGTGCCATGGGTTGCTAAAAATGAAATCACTGTAAAATGTTCTCAAAATAGAAGGGAAATATTAAGTTTTGCTCAGCCATCTTTGATTTAATATTCATTTTAAAACAGAATCTGGGACAGTTTCTCATTCTGGTCAATAAGCATTTCAGGATGCCAGAATCCCGTTATTCAACAGATATATGCCACTGCCTTATACCTGGTACAGGAGACTAAAGTAGCTACAATTCCTTGCAAGGTAGCATTCCCAATCAACAACAACAAGGTCAATAATGAACAGTAAAGGGCAGTTTATGTAGTTCTTCTCTTTAAATATTGTTATTGATCTAATGAAATTCCAATTTTGATGAAGTTCTTCACTGCAATAAAAAAGCTGTTGGAAAATGACCTTAATAATAGCAGTGACTGTCACTGTCAACCCATTGCTCATCGATTTGTTCCAGCGGGCACCAGTAACGTCTCTCATTGAGAGACTAATTGTTACTGGTTTTTGGCATATCCAATAGGCCACAGGTAGCTTGTCAGGCTCTACCGTGCAGGCGCAATATTCTCGGTAGCTTTCCGGGCTCTCCGAGAGGGGCAGAGGAATCGAACACAGGTCAGCCGCATGAAAGGCAAACGCCCTGCCACTGTGCTATCGCTCCAGCCCGATAAGAGCAGTAACTTGAACAAGTCTGAATGCAATGAACCCCTCCCCCAAAAAGTAAACCACAAATGTCAACTCAGCATACAATAACAGCAAGCAACATTATATATGACAAAGTTTTGAGCCTCTCGCTAGTCTTCTCAGCAATCTAAGAAGTCCTTCCTTTTAAGTTAAGAGACTGAGTTCCAAGTAGATTATAAAATTTGAATATCGTGTCAAAAAGTGGTAGGTACAATGACCTACCAGCGGGTAGGGCATTTGTCTTGCATGCGTCAACCCAGGTTTGATTCCTCTGCCCCTCTCAGAGAGCCCGTCAAATTACTGAGAATATCCTGCCTGCACCGCAGAGCCTGGCAAGCTACTTGTGATGTATTTGATACGCCAAAAACAGTAACCACAAGTCTCACAATGGAGACGTTACTGGTGCCCACTCGAGCAAATCGATGAGCAACAGGATGACAGTGACAGTGACAATAATTTTAGTTGAGTCTTAGGAAAAATTCATCCTTCAGAAAACCCTTTCTGACATACTTGATTTCATTACTCTAGCATCTTCGGTGTTCATGTGTGGGATCTTCCCTCTTACCCTCCCCCACCCTTGTTTCCCAGAGCACATTTTTTACACTCCCTGCACATTGAGCCGGGTCATGATGGGTAGTTTATATTTTACTTCTTGTGCAAAGTAATCCCTAAGGACAGGGACCTTGCTTACTTACTGTTACAAACTAGTGCTGCCATGGGGGAGCTTGGTGAATTTATGGTTGCTAGAAAATTTTATGAAGGCAATTAAATATTGTTTGTATGACAGTTCCCGTGTTTTGGGGGGAGTGTGGGGACTCTCCTAGTGGTACCCCCGTTGATTAGTCCTATTTCTGCATTCAATGATTATTCTTGGTGGGACTCAGGGATCATTTGGAGTTCTAGGCCATGGATATTAGTCTCATACTACATTTTTTTTTAATATCCCACAAATGAGTGTAGTCATTCTATTTCTGTCTCGCTTGGTCTGACCTATTTCATTCAGCATGATACTCTCTATGCCCACTCATTTGTAAGCAAATCTCATGACTTCATTTTTCCTAACAACTGTGTAGTATTCTATTGTGCAGATGTGCCATAGCTTCTTTATGCAGTTATCTGTTATTGGGCACGCAGATTGTTTCCAGATTCTGCCTATTGTGGATAGTGGTGAAATTAACATAGAAATACAGATGGCATTTCTGCTGGTTTTGGGGGCCCTCAGTATATATTCCCACAATTGGTATGGCTAGGTCAAATGGGAGCTCAATTTCTAGTGTCTTTTGATGAATGTCCATATTGTTTTCTAAGAAGGCTGGACCAGTCAACATTCCCACCAATAGTGAATGAGAGAGTCCCTTTCTCCTTGTATTCACACCAGCACTGTTTTTCTTCTTTTGGATGTGGGCCAGTATCTGTGATGTGAGATAATATCTCATTGTTGTTTTGATTTGCATATCCCTGATGACTAACAATGCAGAGCATTTTGTAGGTGACTTTGGCCGTTTGAAATTCTTCTTTGAGAAATTTTCTGTTCATTTCTTCTGCCTATTTTTTGATGGGGTTAGATGTTTTTATCTTGCAAAGTTGTAATAACAAGTTGCAAAGTTCAACCAGTCAGAAAGAGAGAGTGAGAGAGAGAGAGAGAGAGAGAGAGAGAGAGAGAACTGGGGACATTGGTGGTGGAAAATGTACGTTGGTGAACATATGGGTGTTGAAGCAATACATGACTGAAACCTCACAACCTTGTAACTGTGTATCTCACTGTGATTCAATAAATAAATAAATAAATAAATAAAGTTGACTAGCTTGCCAAAAAAAATCAGTTATTTTTATGTGATGCATGAGACAGTTTTATTGAATAAATACAAAGGAGCACATAAAGTTAGATAAAAGAAAGTTAGGAATTTTTACCAAACTAGAAATTTAATCAGTTGCATAAAATTCAGAAGCAATCTGGAAAAATTAAATATGCTACTACATTCAATCTATTTCCAACAGATTCACGTACTTCTATTTATTTATTTGCATGCCAGGTATTTCAATCCTTATTTTTAATAATTATAATTGAGGTAACATGATAATAATAGCATTTTCATTTATTCCTTTGGTGTACAACGATACTGTTCCCTGCCTCCCACCCCTGCACACCATCAAATTGTTCAAGTCTTCCAATCTGCCTCTTCCTCCACTCCCATCCTTCCCTCACTGCTGAGTAACCTCAGTTCTGTATTCAAAGTGCAAGGGTTTGTTATATATAATAATGGAAAATATATCACTGTCACTGTCATCCTGTTGTTCATCAATTTGCTCGAGCGGGCACCAGTAACGTCTCCATTGTGAGACTTGTTATTGTTGTTAGCATATTGAAAGTTAAGGATGTGCAAGAGAGGGGGAAACTGCTGCCTTGTACTGCCAAGATGCGGGTGTATGAGAGCATGCTGTGCTCCTCCAGGTCATCAGACTCACAAGCTTAGTTTGTCCATTTAATGTACAAGTGGGGCCTTGGTTCTGCTTCCAGCTTACAGGGCAGCGTCCAGAGGCTCGTCCTATTGTTCTGGCTTAGCACCAACTGTGCACTCAGGCTGAGTGTGTTGTTTAATTTGAACCTTACCCTCAAAAGCTTTCTTCTGAATTCTAGTAGCTATTTAAACTTCTCCTTCTTTGGACTGGAGCGACAGCACAGCGGGTAGGGCATTTGCCTTGCACACAGCCGACCCAGGTTCGATTCCTCCATCCCTCTCGGAGAGCCCGCCAAGCTACCGAGAGTATCCTGCCCACATGGAAGAGCCTGGCAGACTACCTGTGGCGTGTTCAATATGCCAAAAACAGTAACAACAAGTCTCGCAATGGAGACGTTACTGGTGCCCGCTTGAACAAGTCGATAAACAATGGGAACACAGTGCTACGGCGCTTCTTTAGACTACAGGCGTAAAAGATAATTACCAGTGGGTTTCTCCTACTCATCACATAATGTTGCTTATTAGACTATTTTTAAGTTTCCAACTTTCTATTTGCCTCTGGAATACTCTGTGGAATCTCTGACTGATACATGCCTTTGCGGTGTTTCTTTTCCGTGAATTTTTCTATTTTGAGTCATCACAAACTGACATGTTAAAATAAGCAAACCAAGCTATAGGATAATTCTCTGGGGTGAAAGAAAATATTGCTTTTTGATTGCTGGGCTGTCCAAAGTGAACAAAATAATATCTGAACTTTTTATGTGTAGGAATATTCTGGTTAGAGCATCATTAAACCCAGACCTTGCATGCAATGGAGGTTATTTTGCCCAGGATCTTATCTTTTTTGAAAACCTAGTGTCTGACTTAGAGAAGTGGGAATGGGAGCCATTGGTGAAATCATTCATAAAAATGAAGAGTTCGGCAGCAACGGGATGCGCTGGAGATCTCGGGACAGGGGCACTACTGGCACTGCTCTCTGCCAAGATGTGACCCTAGTGGACACATGTGTGCGCCCTCTCCGTTGCTGGATGACCGGGATCCCAGAGGCCAGCTAAACTATTTTTGGTACCAGCAGCTTCTTGCAGAAATGCCTCTAGACTGTGAACTAAGCTACAGCCCCATGCTGCCTCAGGAGGGGAAAGGTTTTTCTCTCTCTCGGCTTTTTCTTTCCAGGGGGCGGGGAAGGCGTGTGCCATCTTATAAGGACCACTGTAGAGAGGTACCTCTATATATAGCTTGCAATGATGCAAATTCTGGCAAAAATTTCCCTGGACTTAGCACAGCGGTTGGGCTTTCGCCTTTCACGAAGCCAACCCGTGTTCGATTCCTCTGCCCCTCTCGGAGAGCCTGGCAAGCTACCGAGAGTATGGAGCCCACACGGCACAGCCTGGCAAGCTACCCGTGCGCATTGGATATGCCAAAAACAGTAACAATAAGTCTCTCAATGAGAGACGTTACTGGTGCCCACTTGAACAAATCGATGAGCAACAGGATGACAGTAACAGTTAGTCACTAAAATACTAAAATACAGAAATCCAAAACCTCATATCTCTTCATTCTCAGCAATGGAAAACAAATTATCAGATTCTTCCTTTTCAGCGGGTCTGATTTGGAGGGGGGGAAACTCCAAACAATAATAGTGAATTTTTTTGTGGTAATATTGAATGCAATCAAAGCAAAGAGAAAGTAAAGTGAAAATTATCAGCTACGCCGGCGGCGGGGGGGAGGGAGGTATACTGGGGTTCTTGGTAGTGGAATTTGTGCACTGGTGAAGGGATGGCTATTCAATCATTGTATGACTGAGACTTAAGCCTGAATGCTTATTAACTTTCCACATGGTGATTCAATAAAAAAATTTAAAATATCAAGAGTTCTCAGAGCACAGAATGAGCAGGCATTTTTAGTAGAGAGTACCGTGAAGAAACTTAAATTTTTAGAAATAAGTCTAGTTTTAGTAGTGTCCTAAGTCCATATGCATGCTTTCATTGTTTAATCATTTTTTGGCATGAAAGATTATTAATGTTTCATCATTCTACCGATTTTAAATCAGTACCTGTGCATACTGTGTCTGGGGGTGGTGGGTGAATGATTTCATTATTCAAATTGGTGAGAATCAGATTTTATTCCAAGACCATACAGATTGAGAACAGAATTAGAACCTTGCTTGCTTTTGGTTCATGTACTGTGTCCGCTGCTCTTTGTCTCTCCAAAATTAAGCTTGATGTATGTAATTCTGAAAGTGAGTGATATGAATATTTTTCTAAAAGTATAAGATGATAACACTAAGCATCATTAAAGTCATTTTGTTTCTACAAGAAATAAACAGAAACAACCTTAGTAGAAGATATTACATAGGAAAATCGAATTGTTACTCAAACTTGCAGTTTACCATAATATATAGGCATCTTCAATGAACTTTTTTATAAAAAAAAAGCCTCAGAACAATATTGCAACATCAATGAGAGGTCATTAGATTATTGGCCTAATATTCCACAGTGTTTCCGAGTGTGCTTTTGTGACTCATTTTCCCCAAACCCATCATTGTTACGGAAGTAATTTGAATATGGATATAGAATTTTTTTAATTTTTTTTTTTTTACTTTTTGGGTCACACCCGGCGATGCACAGGGGTTACTCCTGGCTCTGCACTTAAAAATCACCCCTGGCGGTCCTCAGGGGACCATATGGGATGCTGGGAATCAAACCCGGGTTGGCCGTGTGCAAGGCAAACGCTCTACCCGCTGTGCTATTGCTCCAGCCCCCTAGAATTTATTTTTAAAAGACTGAGAAGAAAAAATAAAGAAATATATGTTAATGTTTTTTTACTTATGCATATAATTTTCTTTGTCAAGTTATCCAAAAATGTCCATGTATTCTTTTTGAAATATGATTTTAATATATTTGACACTTTTCCAAGCAAAGTAAATTGCTTTCATCTAATATCACTGTATCACTGTATCACTGCCATCCCGTTGTTTATCGATTTGCTCAAGCAGGCGTGAGTAACATCTCTAATCATCCTAGCCCTGAGATTTTAGCAGCCTCTCTTTACTTGTTCTTCTAAGTGGTGCCCATTGGAGGCTCTTTCAGGGTCAGGGGAATGAGACCCATCATTGTTTGGCATATGAATATGCCATGGGGAGCTTGCCAGGCTCTGATCTAATATCAAGGTATGATTAATTCGAAGTGTTAGATTTTGAAGTCTCTTAAGTCTGTGTGCTGAAATAAATAGTCCAATTAAACTTCCTCTTTGGAATTCCAAAGATCTCAAAATTGCTCTCGCAGAAGGAGAAATGTCTTTTGTGTGATCTATGTTCACATATTTACAGGAATGCAGACATTATCTGTGAGTATATACTTTAATACTGTATCCTTAATACGAATTGAATCTTCTTTTATAAAGAAATTTCTCAGAGTACCGAAATCAGGTGCTACTTCATGAAAAAACAGATATTTTCAAAACTGAAAATGGCACAATACTTTTATATTAGGGTAACTGATACGTAATTTCTCTTTCTATTGAAGCTACCCTGCTTGCGTGTGGTTACAAAAGTAGGCTAGATGGTAGCATTGTAGTACTGTAGCACTGTCATCCCGTTGTTCATCGATTTGCTCCAGTGGGCATTAGTAATGTCTCCATTGTGAGACTTGTTGTTACTGTTTTTGGCATATCAAACATGCCACAGGTAGCTTGCCAGGCTCTGCCGTGCGGGCCGGATATTCTCGATAGCTTGCCAGGCTTTCCAAGAGGGATGGAGGAATCAAACCCGGGTTGGCCGCATGCAAGGCAAATTCCCTACCCTCTGCTATTGCTCCAGTCCTAGAGGGTAAAATCATTAAGATAGACTTTGGAGAGGTGTGAGTTGAAATCCGAAGAGGAGAAGGAGAGTGCATGTCCATAAGGCACAGTAACAAGTGACAAGAAGTACCTTCAGAGGACAAGAGAAATGCTCCTCAATTATCCTGGGAGCAGGGCACCCAGGGAGCTGTGGACACTGGGCCAAAGGACGATGTAAGTAAGAGAACAGTTTGTTTCCGGCACTACATTCAGAAAGTGATTGTTTAGCCCTGGGGTGGGACACAGACCCAGGGAAGTGAAGCCAGCCCAGCCCCTGGCCACCGTTCAAAGAAAGGAGTAGGGGGCTGGAGCGATAGCACAGCGGGTAGGGCATTTGCCTTGCATGCGGCCAACCCAGGTTCGATTCCCAGCATCCCATATGGTCCCCTGAGCACCGCCAGGGGTAATTCCTGAATGCAGAGCCAGGCGTAACCCCTGTGCATTACCGGGTATGACCCAAAAAGCAAAAATAAAGAAACAAAAAACAAAGAAAGGAATAAACTAGGAACAGAGAGGCCCTGAAGGTCAGGGTAGATATTAGCCTTAGATCACCAGTTTGGGTTTTTGCTACTAGACCGCCACTTTTAATTGAATCTGAAAACTTCTCTGAGTAACTTACTATGCTTCAAATCAGAGCTAACTAGAACACATGTGACTCATAGCCTTAATTGCTATTAGTTTGACTCATTGTCAACCAGGGCACTGGCCTTCAGACCTACCTGAAAGGCTGGTATGGATGTTAGCCGTTTTATATAGACGGAAATGTCAGCCGTGTCGAATTGCTGTATCAGCTATTTATGTGCAGTTCTCTCACTTTAGATGTCAGAATCACCTGAGGGCTTGTTGAACCGTCAAATACTGACCCTTAACTATTAGAGTTTCTGATTCATTAGGGCTGGAACGGAGTCAGAGAAATTGAATTTGTAACAAGTTCCCGGTCCAGAATCCACACTTGGCAACCCTCACACAGAGGCAATCCTTATAAAGAGGAGCTAATTCAAGATATGAACATAACCATCCAAGGTAATTTCTATGTTGTCTTGAATGACTGCAATGCATAATTAGAGGCAAATTTACATCCATGTGTTTCCAGACCAAAACCATTAGATAAATGGAACACTCTAAAATAATCAGTGCAAAGTATAGAGGTATGCACACTCATCCATGCATGCATGCAATGCTGCAATTACATTTACACACACACACACACACACACACACACACTCACACATTCTCACACATAAATGAGTCCCTGAAAGCTAAAATAATAAATTTTTGAATGAAGAATAAAAGCACTTTTACATTTGAAGATGACATCAGGCCTAGATATCTTCCTTAAGTTCAGTCTCATATTTTAGTTTTCAATTAAAATGCCACTGTAGAGGCTGGAGCGATAGCACAGCAGGTAGGGCGTTTGCCTTGCACACAGCCGACCCGGGTTCAAATCCCAGCATCCCATATGGTCCTCTGAGCACTGCCAGTAGTAATTCCTGAGTGAAGAGCCAGAAGTAACCCCTGTGGATCACCAGGTGTGACTCAAAAAGAAAAAAATAAGTAAATGAAATATAGTACCATGGGTTAAGATTCTTGCCTTGCACATGACCAGCCCAGGTACAATTATCTATACCACATAAGGTCCCCTGAATACTACTAGGAGCCAAACCTGAGCACAAAGCCACAAGTAAGCACTGTATACCACCAGGTGTGGCCGCAAAACCAAAAGTAAAAATAAAGTGGTATTTTCCTTACACACATCATAGAAAAACCTAGTGATAAGTCCTTCCTGTCATTCTAAACAAGGTGCCATTGAAAATTCATATTTTTATCTTTTGTTCATGAAGAATTGTTGTTATCACTGTCATCCCATTGCTCATCGATTTGCTCAAGCGAGCACCAGTAACATCTACAGTGTGAGATTTGTTGTTACTGTTTGTAGCATATTGAATACGCCACCTGGAGCTTGCCAGGCTCTGCTGTGAGGGCAAGATATTCTAGCTAGCTTGCCGGGCTCTCCAAGAAGGGCGGAGGAATCGAACCCGGGTCGGCCGCGTGCAAGGCAAATGCCCTACCACTGTGCTATTGCTCCAGCCCTCATGAAGAATATACATAAACAATTTTAAAGCCAGTTTCTGTGAAAAACTTGGCTGGCTACATGTATGTTCATAACATTAAGCTTCTATTATAGATTTAAAACACATTAGATATACTCTAGGTTATCTATGTATCTTGTAGCATGTAGCATGCCTTGGTTTGCCTTATTTCCCACTTGAAGATATTTCATTCTCTTGGTTTATAAATACCTTGAACTCTCTTCAACAGAAAAGGCCAGGTGAGTTGGTAGAGCACTCCTTATTTTCAGAGATGATCCTCCAAGGTCGAACTGAATTAAACAGAGCAGAGCTACATGCCATACATCACGAAACTTAACAGAGAAAATGGTGTGGAATGATAGGCAAGCTTCTAGGAAACAAAAATTTGAAAGGGTAAAAGCCCAGACAGAGGAATTTTATATTAAAATGTTAAAAGAAAAGTCATTTTTTCTTTTCTCTAATTTGGCCACTCGTGGTTAGATATTTCAGTATATTGAGTTAGCAAGGTTAGTAAATACTAAAATATTACAGCCCAAATACCCATTGCACAAGATACTCCTGTATATGACACTGAATCCTTGTGATAGCACTGTAGCACTGTCATCCCATTGTTCATAGATTTGCTTGAGCGGGCACCAGTAACATCTCCATTGTGAGACCTGTTGTTACTGTTTTTGGCATACTGAATACGCCACGGGTAGTTTGCCAGGTTCTGCCGAGCAGGCGGGATTCTCTCAGTAGTTTGCCGGGCTCTCCGAAAGGGATGGAAAAATTGAATCTGGGTTGGCCATATGCAAGGCAAATGCCATACCCACTGTGCTATCGCTCCAGTCCAACCCTTGAGGTAATCTCATTAAAAACATGTGACTATATCCATTTGGGGAGGAGGGCACTGGACTTCAGATTATGAATGAATAACTCAGAGTAGCCATATTGATAGTAAGAGGTAAACTGTACTTAGTCAAACAAGAGCTCTTTCCAAAAATCTGTTCCATAATCTTTTATCAGAAAAATTTTTTCCAAGCATTTAAAATCAATTCTATAGACATGTAAAAATAAATTTTGTCAATAATCTCTATTCATTATCACCAATCGATCTTTGGTTATTTGATATAAACAATATCTAATAGAAATCCTTATACTATATACATAGATGGGCAGCTATTGATTTTAATTCAATGTGTGTTTAACATATTGCCTAATATTTGCCTTTATATTATAAAATATTTTCCTCCACTCCTTGAATAGCTGATGGAAGCAACTCTAGAAAAAGTTTATTAAAACTTCTCTAAAAATTTTGATTTAATTTAACCTAACTTTGCTCAAGCACTATAAAATTCAAGTTCTAAAAATTGAGACTATTTATTTGATGTTATAACAAAATTTCCTCCTTTTCCCTTCTAGTTTTAGAAATAATTGGCTGTTTCCATATCAGACAGTACATAAAACATTAAAGAATAGGCACCAGTGTTTATGTAAAAATAGTCATGCAAATTTGAAAATATGCAGGTCCCTTAGTAATATATTATGTAAGTGCAGACTTTCAGAGAATACCCCTACATTTGTCCATAAACAGACAGGGATTTTAGGTTGCTAACTTAAATAGAATGGCTATCTAAGTCCTACTTAGCAGCTACCCGAAAAAGAACACTGTTTCTTTAAATGAAGTGTTTTTATTTCCTTAGGCTTTACTCTTTTTTAGGCTAAAGTAGATTCTTTTCCTTATGATAAAACTGTATGAGAGGGTACAAAATGGCTGATATGGTGAAATTAATTTAGGTATCTTGGGCTTAAGTAGTGTATATAATTTCGATATACTTTAATTGTAGTTTAGGTAACAGGTAAATGTTGTCAATCTTATGGTCTGAATGAATAAAGTTACATCTCCTACTACCTAATATGTCCAACACTCTCTACTAATATTCCCTATCAAATATCTAGTCCTTCACGTCCTGGCCTTCCATTCTCTCTCCCCGCTCCAAGGTAATCTCACCTTCGGGAGCTAAATTCAGAGGTCTGTCCTTATTCAGTGGTAACTATCCTCTTGTTTTATTTATTTTACATACCACAGAAGAGTGAGGTCATTCGGTATTTGAACTCCTACCTCAGACTTAATTTACTTAACATGATCACTGTATCACTGTCCTCCCGTTGTTCATCGATTTACTCGAGCGGGCAACAGTAGCATTCTCTATTCCTCCCAGCCCTGAGATTTTAGCAGCCTCTTCTTACTCGTCTTTCCCAACTATTGGAGGGTCTTTCAGGATCAGGGGAATGAGACCTATATTACTGTTTTTGGCATATCGGATATACCATGGGTAGCTTGCCAGGCTCTGCCCATGTGGGCATGATACTCTCAGCTTGCCGGGCTCTCCGAGATATATATATATATATATATATATATATATATATATATATACATATATATATACATATATATATGTATATATAGAGAGAGAGTTTAGACTATATATATAGTCTAAACTCCATCAAATATGGTGTGGTAATTATGGAAAATGGGTAGGAAGTGTCTTCGTGGCCACTCAGTCCAGAAAGCAGCCTGGGGCATGGCGGTGATGGGGTAGTGGAGGTCAGCTGCTGGGGCTGGGTCCCTTGGGGCCTTGGGGTGGGGAGGGTTCTCACCTGCCCACTTCTGGGGCTTCCCGAGTGGAAACAGCCTTATATAGACTCCACGTTACCCTCCAGTTAACTTACAGCCAATGGCATGTTTTGATCTTCCATATAGTTGTTTAGCTTCCATTGCATTTATGTCTCACACCTGCTTTGTCTTTATAGATTTCATCAGTCATCAGACATTTGAGTTTTTCCCATACCCTGGCTATGTACACTTAGTACAACAATGAACATAGATATGTATGTATCTTTGGAATTACTCTAAGGGTCATTTCCTAGAAGTAAAATTAATGAAGTTCTCCTTTCACCTTTTTGAATAATCTCCATACATCTTTCCACTACATCAAACAATAGTCCTGCCAACAGTGAATGAGGGTTTCGCTGCCAACACTGATGTTTCTAGCCTTTCCGTATATGCTATTCTTACTGGTGAGAGATGGTATCTCAATATCATTTTGATTTGAATTTCACTGATAACAAGAGACAATGCCTTTTCACATGCCTATTGGCTATCCATATAGCCTCATTGTTAGAATTATCTTTTTAACTCATTTCCCTGGCTTTTCTTGTAATTTTTGTAGCTGTTTTTGCGCTGTGTGAACACTTCATATATGTTGAATATTAGCCCTTTATCTAATATATGATGTACAAATATTTCCCTCATTCAGTAATGTGTCATTTATTTCAGCCTGAATTCTTTTGCCATTCAAGATAATTTATTTTGATAGTTCTGATAATTTATTTTAGTTTTTGCTATATTTATCAATAAAATCATTGTCTCTTGAGCCCTGAGACCTATACCATGAAGAGTTTTTTGCCAATACTTTCCTCAATATATTTTATGAATTCTGATCTAAGAATTCCTAGTTTCTTTAAGGAAATTTCTCATTTCCTAGTTTTCTTTAAGCTGATATTTGTATATACTATTTATCAGTTTCCTTCTTTCTTTTTCGCTTTTGACTTTGTGTGTATGTGTGTGTGTGTGTGTGTGTGTGTGTGTGAGACTATCCAGTTTTGCCAGCATCATTTTAAAATTTTACTGTTTATAAAGTGAAATTTATCAGTTACACAGGCAGGGTAGGGGGCTGGGGAGGTGGGGGGAAGGGGAGAGGTATACTGTGATTCTTGGTGGTGGAATATGTGCATTGGTGAAGGGATGGGAGTTTGAGCATTATATAACTGAGACTTAAACCTGAAAGCTTTGTAACTTTCCACATGGTGATTCAATAAAAGAATAAATTAATTTAAAAATAAATAAATAAATAAATAAAAGTTTACTTTTTATATGAACACAGTTCTGCTGTCATAGATTAATTGACCATAAATACGAGGGTTTATATCTGGGCTCTCATTTCCATTCCACTTGTCTGAGATTTAGTCCAGTATCACACAATTTTCATTACATGAACTTTATTGTATAATTTAAAGTAAATAATTTAAAGTAAGAAAATGAAATTCATCCCATATATCTAAATTCATCCCAAATAACTTTGGATAGTTGATGAGTTTTCTGCTTACATATAAATATTACTAAAGTTTGTTTTAAGTCCTAACACATGTCATCAGTCTTTTGATGAGGATTACTTTAATTTTTTTAATAATTATTTGAGTGTGATGGTTATATCAAAATGCTAATTCTTCCAGTCTATAAACATGACATGTGTTTAGCATTTCTTGATGTCTTCCTGTATTTCTTTCAATAGTCATTTAAATCTTTTGATGGTTAAATCATTTACATTCTAAGTCCAGTTTATTTAATATTTGAATTAATAACATTTTAAATCAAGTTGCCTTTTAGATTTGTTCCTCTTCTTATTATTTGCATATGAAAATGTGACATATTTTTATATGTTGATTTTTTTAGTCTGATCCTTTGCGAAATTGATTTATTATTTCTATGATTATTTTAATGGAGTTCAGCTTTTAGGGTCCTCTATATTGTGTCATCTGGAAATAGTGATAGTTCCACATTTCTTTTCCAATTTAGATGTTTTTTAATTTCTTTTTATTACCTAATTGCTGTGATGAGAACATCCAAATTGAATATATCTATATTGAATAATAATGGATAATGTGGGTATCTTTGCCTTATATCTTAGCTTAGAGAAAAGGCTTACAGTTTTCACCAGTGATTATGGTGGTGGCTATGAATTTCTTGTATGTGGCCATCATTAGCTTAAGGTATACTGCTTCTATTGCTATTTTGTTGAAAGTTTTTAATGATTAAAAAATATGTTAAATCTTGCAAAACTTTTCTTTGCATCTGTTGGTATGATCATATAATTTTTATATTTTCTTCTGTTGACAGGTATATTAATATCCATTGAATTGGTTGGTATATTGAGCCATCTTTGAATTTCTGGGGTGAAACCCACATGGTCATGATGTATAAGATATGGGGTTCACACCTGGCAGTACTCAGGGTTTTCTCTTAGTTCTACTCTCATGAATCAGTCTTGGAAGTCTTGGGGGTCCAAAGACTAGAGAGACCATATTGGATTAAACCTGGGTCAGTTGCATGCAAGGCAATCACTCTACCAGTTGTTCAATCTCTCTGGGCCCTGATATTTTTAATATATTCATGGATTTGGTTCACTAAAACTCTTGTTGAAGATCTTCACATTGATGTCCATCAGGGATATCAAACTGTAATTTTAGTAATTGTATGATTTCGGGTTTAGGGTAATGTTGGCTTCATAGAAGTATTGGAAAGGTTTACTGTGTCTTTGATATTTTTGGAAGAGCTTGAAGTTAATAGACAGGAATTCTTTGAAAGAATTAGCACAGTGGGTAGGGTATTTCTAGCAATAATGGAGGGCATTTGGAGCAATCATAGGGCATAATGGAGCAATAGCACAGAGGGTAGGGCATTTGCCTTACATGCAGCTGACCCGGTTTGATTCCTCCACCCCTCTCAGAGAGCCCAGCAAGCTAGCGAGAGTATCTCACCCACAAGGCAGAGCCTGGCAAGCTCCCCATGGAGTATTTGATATGCCAAAAATTGTGAGACAGTAACAAATCTCACAATGGAGATGTTACTGGTGCCCGCTTGAGCAAATCAATGAGCAACGGGATGACAGTAGCAGTGACAATTCTTTGAAAATGTGGTTGAGGGGCTGGAGTGATAGTACAAGGGTAGGACATTTGCCTTGCAAACAGCCGACTTGGGTTCAATTCCCAGCATCCCTTATGGTTTTGAACACCCCCAGGAGTAACTCCCGAGTGCAGAGCCAGCCCTGAGCATTGCTGGATGTGACCCAAAAAGCAAAATAAAAAAAAAAGAGAATGTGATTGAACTCATCTGCACCTAGGCTTTTGTTCTTTAAAGATCTTGAATTACTATTTCAATGCTCTTACTTGTGATTGTTCTATTTAGGTGTTTTTTTTTTAATTTTTTTTTAATTTTTATTAAATCACCATGTGGAAAGTTACAAAGTTCTCAGGTTTATATGTCAGTTATACAATATTCAAACACCCACCCCTTCACCAGTGCCCATATTCCACCACCAGAAACCCCAGTATACCCCCCGCCCCCACCCCCTACCCCCTACTGTATAACTAATGAATTTCACTTCATTTTTTCTTTACCTTGATTACATTCCATAATTCAACACAAAACTCACTATAGTTGACATAACTCTCTCTCTCTCTTTTTTTTTTCTTTTTCCTTTTCCTTTTTTTTTTTTTCCTTTTTCCCCCTCATCCCCCTTCCTGCGCCTCATAGTATGGTGTACGCCACGCCGCGTCGGCCAGCGTGGGGCTTTTGCTTAGTTCACAGTCCAGAGGTGGCTGCTACATTAAAAACCTTCAATATTTCAACAAAAACTTACTGTTATTATTTGGAGTTTCCCCCCCCCAAGTCAGACCTGTTCAAATGGAACCGTTTCACATTGCTGACAATTATAAATGTTAAGTCGCGCGGACGCGGTTTTGGATTTCTGTATAAAGTCCAGGGAAAATTCTGCCAGAAATTACATAGCCCAGCTCACAGTCCCAGTGCATTGCTGTAAGAAGTTTCTGAATTCAAAGTATTTAGGCGAGAGGGTCCAATTCGCGCTCAGCGGCTCCGGATTTATCTGGGCCGAGGGTGTGCCGGTTACGCCCCCTTCCCATGAGTTCCTGGGAGCCCCCAAAGTAAAATCCGAATACCTGTGGGTTTGGAGTCACAGAAGATGGCGCCTGCCACATGGGTGCCGCCAGCCCGCCGCTTTCCATGCAGGAAGACAGGGTGGGGAGGAAAAAAAATCCACCCCCGGCAGCACAGAGTTGTAGCCCAGTTTGGTGTCCCAGTGCATCGCTATCGGATGTTGCGCTGGATGCCCGAATGTGTTTATACTTCCTCCTGATTCAATCTTGGGAGGTCGTATGATGCTAATAAATCATTGATTTCTTTTGGGGTCTGCCTGATAGGGTGGTGTCAGCCTAGGTAATGAGCCTGCCCAGGGTCAGGCGAGATTTTGACCCTATCAGGCTTATCTCACCTCTGAATTGTAGCACTTGGCCAAATCCAGAAGTAGCAGCAGCTCAAGTACTTGCCTTCTCAAGAGTTGGTTCTTCCTGAGGTAGTGACTCTTCTCCAGTGAAACGTATTCCTGAGTCTCCTGTGAATTCAGTTCTTTGTGTTAATTGTACAGAATTGCTCACTAAAATTTGTTTTTTTCCGATTTGACCATACTTCCCCATAGTTTTAATATGTTACAGTAATTTTTGAGAAAGAAGTAATGTGCAACAGCCCCATATATAGTTGTTATAAAAATCACTTTTACTTAGAATTCAGTGATTCATTGGGTATTTGCAGGACAGCTAGGGAAGCCCCTCACGGCTCTCTCTCGCTGCCTGCGTTCAGTGGTCCTGCGCTGTTCCCCCACCCGGGACAGCCGATACCATGGGCGGACAAAGGAGGAAACGAGGGCCAGGATGGTCGGTGATCAGTGGCCGTTTATTCCATTCTCCCCACACCCCTGTTCCAGTCTCTCTGAGTCCCCCAGTCTAGTCTCACACTGCCCCTCATTCCCGTCTCCTCCTGTCTCTTATGCTCATCTCTCTGCACTCCCACTCACTGCCTTCCCTTCTCCCGCATTGGGGGTAGCCACCACACCCTGTCTGGTAACACAGTCAACATATAAAAGTCCTTCTTCTGCTCAAGGGCAAAATACCACTTAGGGGTATTTCTCCTCCTCTTAGTCTAATAACTTAATTGACATCTTTATTAACATCTTACTTCTATGTGTGAATATTAGTTATTTTGTATGGACACAGTAAGAGATACATGAAGCTTGTAGGGTGGCTCTCCTGGGGACATCTCACTATAGATCTCAGACTACAGTGCTCTGGCCAGATTAGTCTTTCCTAACCCTAGCAGAGTCCTAATCCAGCTGTTGGTTTTTGGATCATGACAGAATTTGTCCATGACCATGCTCTTCACTTATGGTTAAGTATTATGGCATTTTGGCCTGGCCATTTCGATACCAGGGTAGCTCAGAGCTTGCCCTGGGTTCAGCCAGTCCCTCTTCGGGACCCTGTTTTTGGGTGCTAGGAAGTAAGGGCAACTGAGGCTTAAGTCGAGAGAACAGATGCCCAGGGTGAATATCGTTTGGAGTCAGTTAACTCCCAAGTTACAAAAGCATAGCATTAACTGTCTTCCTGTGTCTATACAAAAAGGACATTGTTCTCAATTATCTATGCAAAGGACTTAAGGAGAGGAGAAAAAGCAATATTTATAAGTTAACAGAGCCTGATTGGGAGATAAAGGTGATTGACCAGTTGGAGCAGCAGAGCACAAAGAAAGAGTATACAAATAAACACAGAGGAATGAGAGCACTGTGATGGGAGTAACCCAGTAAACTTAAGTTTCCTGTGGCAAGGCAGAAAGGACAAACCAATGTTATCCTACAATTCATAATGTCACTTACAATTGTTTTTGCTTTGCAGGGGTCACACCTGGTGTTCAGAGTTGACTCCTGACTTTATGATCAGGGATCACTCGTGGCATTTCTTGAGAGACGATAATGAGGTTCTAGGAATTCAATCCAAGTCAGCTTGCTCACTCTTCTATCTCTCAAGCTTCTATAAATATTGTTTAAACTAAAACATGTACATGCACACATCCTCAAACACTTGAAGTCTAACTTCAAACAATGACAGTGGCGTATTTGTGTATTTTATTCATTTATGTATCGATGATGCCTGATGCTAAACATATATTTACTGAATGAAAAATTGTGTTATAGCAAAAAATAAAACTAAACACAATTTTTTATTCTATAATCATACTCACTTCTTCCTACCAAGTCCTCTCATAATAATAGAATGATATCCTATTTTAAAGTTTATCAACCATTCCTGTATTCCTGATTTTATTTGATCCTCATAAAAGGTAGGGAAATATTATTCCCACCTTAAAATCAGGGAAAATAAAGATTTCCGGGTTTTGTGTACTCAGTCGCATCACAAGTGACTATGACACAGATTTCTGTTTATGATTCCACATAAACACAAAATGTCCTCCACTCTGTTGTGCATTAATGCCAGTGTCTGAGGTGCTCGTTAAGGAAAAAAATCAATAAGAATGAACGAATCCCTCTGCATTCAACTCCATTCCTCCATTTGTTTTGGCTTTGTATAATTTAGCAACATGCCAGTTTATATTTCCTCAAGATGTCCTTGCAATTCCTAGCCTTGAAAATTAAGATTCTCTAATGGTATTTGGCCATGCTGAATCCCCAATACTGGAAAATAAGTTTCTTGGGGAAACGTATTGTTTTTCTCAGTCATCATTGTCTACCTTGGCTTCTCAAACTGGGGATCACACACCTACACAGGGTTGCATAACTGAATGCGAGGGTTTCAAAATTTTTGTCTTAAAATAAATGTGTGAGACGCCAAAAGATAATATAACAGTTAGGGCACACACCTAGCATGTGTTTGCCCAGGTTCATTTCCCAACAACACATGGTCTCCGGCATCACTGACCATAGCCCTGGCACAGGGATGGCTCAGGAAACCCTTAACACGGCAGGACCTGAGCTGCATTACATCCTCAGTGCCTTGCACTGTGCTACTGGACTGGTTGGCAGAGGATTTTTGGTAGGGTCCCTAGTCCTCATGAACACCACTTGGAAGACCCTCCCCATATAAATAATTTTTATTAGCAAATGTTTGATTTATTTATTTATTTATTTATTGCTTTTTGGGTCACACCTGGTGATGCACCGGGGTTATTCCTGGCTCTGCACTCAGGAATTACCCCTGGTTGTGCTCAGGGAACCATATGGGATGCAGGGAATCGAACCCAGGTCGACCGCGTGCAAGGCAAACACCCTACCCGCTGTGCTATTGCTCCAGCCCCATCAAATGTTTGATTTATATGCGTATTTCTATATCTGTGGTAACAGAAAACTTCCTGGGTTAAAGGGGGGTCACAGTGGAAAAAGTTTTTTTAAAAAAACATGGTCTGCATCACCTTTAAGAAAAAGAAATCCTTTTAAGCAACCTACATAACTACTGAGTCATTTTGTGCAGTGAAAATTCTGCTTCATATCTAGAGAGATGTCCTGTAGGCTTGTGTTAAGTCCACTTTTATCTAAATACATGTCTTTGTTGAAATGAAAAGAATCAAGCTCTTTCGTCCTGATTATTACTAACATCTGAAAGAAAAATATGTCTTCTTGTTCTTTTTCTTTGCTTGGATTTTCTCAACTATTTCAAGCTAACGATAAATATCTTTACTATTTAAGGGACACACATTGAAGAGAGTAACTCGCTGCTTCGCTTGTAAAGTAATTGAGTGTTTTGATTATGATTATTTTAGGAAAGATTTGTAGGTGGAAAAGCATAGAGAGGAGCATGCAATACCTTTTTATTCTGCAGAAATCTGTACTAAACGGTTAACTGATGCCATTATAATTTCAGTGTAGTCTATCAGATTTAACCAGAGCATTCTAGATAAGCAGGGCAACCTAAGAGGATAATTTCAAGGCACTAAAGATGAGTGTGGGAGCATGACAGACCCTGAACCTTTTTGGGATCCCATTAGAATAGCACAGTAGTCTCATTGTTCATCAATTTGCTCAAGCAGGCGCCAATAACATCTCCATTGTGACACTTGTTACTGTTTTTGGTATATCGAATACACCATGGGTAGCTTGCCAGACTCTGCCATGGGGGATGGATACTCTCTGTAGCTTGTTGGACTCTCTGAGAGGGACGAGGAACCGAACCAGGGTCGGCCACATGCAAGGTAAATGCCCTACCTGCTGTGCTATTGCTCCAGTCTCCATTAGAGTAAGACTTCTCTAAATCCCCAAAGACAAGAGTTGTTATCCTATATGCACTTTGTGGAAAAGAGAAGTCTAGGATGAGATTTGGGTGGAGGTATAAGACTCAAAGGAGAACAGAGATTTTTTTGTTTTCTATTTAATTTTTATATCTTAATGTATCGTTGGTTTGCAATACTATAACATTTCAGGACCTATCACACCTGTGACCAAAGTCACTAAGCCCTTCTACCCTGAGATGGTCCCTCTTCTCAACCCTTATCGTCTTGTCACCACTATAGTTTTTACCAAGTCTGAGGGTTAGTTTGGTTATGAGTTGCAAGTTTATTTGTTTTAGTTATGGGCTGGAGCAATAGCATAGCAGGTAGGGCATTTGCCTTGCACACAGCTGACCCAGGTTTGATTCCTCCATCCCTCTCAGAGAGCCCAGCAAGCTACTGAGAGTATCCTGCCTGCATGGCAGAGCCTGGCAAGCTCCCCGTGGCGTGTTCTATATGCCAAAAACAGTAACAACAAGTCTCACAATGGAGACATTACTGGTGCCTACTCGAGCAAATCGATGAACAACAGGATGACAGTAATAGTGACAGTTATTTTTTTTATATTCTACATCTGATTAGAACCAGCTCTCTATTGCTTCTGTACTTATTTCATTGTGCATTGTCCTGTTCAGTCTTTCATTTGTCCCAAAAGGCACACTTTTATTTTTGTCAATAACAGGCATCTATTCCTGCTTCCTAAAAAGATTTTTCTAGGTTGGTTAAGCCAGGTTTAAGACTTCAGTGTGAAATCCTTTCTCTGAGCTAGCAGCTATTGAGGAGAGATTACTTCCTCAGTGGCCTCTGAGGCCCAAGGGTGTGTCCAAAGGAAGCTACATCCCAGGTGGTTTTCAGGAAGCCTTACCATCTGGAGGCAGTGCAGATAGCTTTATTTCTGAAACACATAATTACTGTAATAGCTCTTTAATGTACTTGTCATCACTGTCATCACTGTCATCCTGCTGTTCATCGATTTACTCGAGCGGGCGCCAGTAACGTCTCCATTCGTCCCAGCCCTGCGATTTTAGCAGCCTCTCCTTATTCATTTTTCCCAACGATTGGAGGCTCTTTCAGGGTCAGGGGAATGAGACCTGTTATTGTTGCTGCAGTTGACATATCGAATCGCCATGGGGAACTTGCCATGCTCTTCCATTCGAGCGGGATACTCTTGGTAGCTTGCCAGGCTCTCCAAGAGGCGCATATATATTTCCTTTTATGGTGATGTGTCCAGGAATATGTTCACCCCTGAGTGAGGCTCGGTCCGAGTGTGTGGAAAGTGGCCTGGAGCGTGGCAGCGGTGGGATATTGGAGGTTCCTTGGGGGAGGGAGTGCTCTCACTTGCCCCCGTCTGGGGCACCCCTGGTGCGGAGTCCAGTGGCATGATTATGGGAGCCTCATTTTATGCTCCCATCCGGGAGGAGCAGCCGTGAGATCTGGAGGGTGGCCAATGAGATTATCTGGCACCAGCAGGAGGTGGCTTATCATTCGTATATACTTCTATATAAATAAAAATCAACATATGCCTTTATGTCTTTAGTATTATTTTTACACATACTTATATTCTAATATTTATTTTTATCATTTAATATTGTCTCAGCAAGCTTCTGAGAGTTTCCTGCCCACATAGGACAACCTTGCAAGCTTCCCATGGTGTATTCATATGGTAAATCCAGTAACAAGCTGGATCTCATTCCCCTGACCCTGATAGAGCCTCCAGTGCAACATCATTGGGAGGGCCGAGTCGAGAGAGACTTCTAAAATCTCAGGGAAAGGACAAAATGAGAGGTTACTGAGCCTGCCCGAGAAATAGGTGATTAATGGGATTTTGTGATTCATGATTCGTGAATATTGTTTACCTTATTTAAATGTAGCAGTGCATTGCAATACTTTTTATAAGCAAAGAAATCAGAGGCCAGTGGCACCTCGAGGGAATTAGGGGGTGACCACAACCAGATGGTCAGCCTGAGATGGGTGTGAACAGTGGAACAGCGGGAAAGGTGATGGAGCTGGAAGTCCCATAGAGTTGAATGGTGGGAACTGTGAGGGGATGGTAGAGATGGAGATGGGGGAGGAGAAGGCAGTGGAAGATGGAGCTTCTGGATGATGGATCTGCTGGATGATGGAGCCAGTGGGTAATTGAGCTGCTGAATGATAGAGCTGCCAGATGATGGAGCTGCTGGGTCATGGAGCTACTGGATGATGGAACTACTGGATGATAGAGCTACTGGGTGATGGAGCTACTATATGATAGAGCTGCTGGATGATGGAGCTACTATATGATAGAGCTGCTGGATGATGGAGCTGCTGGGTCATGGAGCTGCTGGATGATGGAGCTAGTGGGTAATTGAGCTGCTGAATGATAGAGCTGCCGGATGATGGAACTGCTGGCTCATGGAGCTGCTGGGTGATGGAACTACTGGATGATAGAGCTACTGGATGATGGAGCTACTATATGATAGAGCTGCTGGATGATGGAGCTGCTGGGTCATGGAGCTGCTAGATGATGGAGCTGCTGGGTCATGGAGCTGCTAGATGATGGAGCTGCTGGGTCATGGAGCTGCTGGATGATGGAGCTAGTGGGTAATTGAGCTGATGAATGATAGAGCTGCCGGATGATGGAACTGCTGGGTCATGGAGCTGCTGGATGATGGAACTACTGGATGATAGAGCTACTGGGTGATGGAGCTACTATATGATAGAGATGCTGGATGATGGAGCTACTATATGATAGAGCTGCTGGATGATGGAGCTGCTGGGTCATGGAGCTACTGGAAGATAGAGCTGCTGGATGATGATTGATAAGATTGATCTCTAAAGTTGTGGCAACTTTCCTTAAGGGTGGAGCTATGAGAAAGCTATATTATTTGTTACTGATTCAGTAATTTATAATGAGCTGAACTCTGATGGGATTGTGTTTTCTGTTCATTTCTGCCCTTTGTGTCACTGTATTATAATTATGAACCAGCAGAGGAACCCAGGTGTGCAGGACACGCGGTTGAGATCTCCAAGGCTGCTCGGATCGGGACTGGGCCTCTTCCACCCAGATTCATCATTTTCCAGTAGCTAGGCAGTCACACCCAGAAACTACCTCTGGCGGTGCCCTGTAATCCCATTAACAGCCAACATCTAGAGACTATAAAACCAAGCTCCCGAGAGAGAGACCCCTTGCCTGGCTGTTTTCACCAGGGTCCTTCAGAGGGGGCGGGTTGAGTTTCCCCTTCCCGCCCCGAGCAGAGCCCAGCAGTTGAAGACCTCTGGAACCCAGCCACAGCCATGCTCAAGGCCCCTCTCCACATGTTTGGATGAGCCTCAGGCATGAAGAAACCAACAGATGAACCCAGCTGTGTGGGACCCAGGGCTGAGATCTCCAAGGCTGCTCGAATCGGGACTGGGCCACTTCCACCCAGATTCCCCATTTTCCAGTAGCTAGGCAGTCACACCCAGAAACTGCCCTGGGCACCATGTAATCCCATCAACGGCCAATATCCAGAGACTATTCACGGCTGCAAGACATCTGATAGCCTAGGTCTCCCTCTTGGAGAACCTGGCAAGCTACCGAGAGTTTACTGCCCACACAGGGGAGAGCCTGACAAGCTTCCTGTGGCATATTCATATGCCAAATACAGTAACAACAATGGGTCTCATTTGCCTGACCCTGAAGAGCCTCTAATGCAGCACCATTGGGAAGGATGAGTAAAGAGAGGCTGCTAAAATCTCAGGGCTAGGATGAATAGAGATGTTACTGGGCTCGCTCGAGCAAATCGATGATCGACAGGATGACAGTGATACAATGATCATAATCATAAACCATAAGTTGACTTTTGTATCCAAACACCTTGTCACTTTAGCTTAAACACCTTTACTGCTCACTGTCTAAACCAGCAGGAGTTTTGGAGTTTGACTAATGTTGTATTTATAAATAGCAGATGGAGTATTCATGCCATTGTTCTGTAGATTGATATAAAACAAAACTGATTAAACTTTCAATGTTTCAAGGCTGAAATTTTATCAGGAGGCAGTTTGAGAACTTTTGGGCAACATAAATATTTATCACATTCTGTGTTAGATGTATACATATGCACATACATATGTTATCACTGGCTGAAATAAAAAGATAGTGTTATAAAGCCTTTGACATTTGCAGAATCTTAATCTCATTTTGACATGTAGTTTAGAACTTGTACCAAAGGTATAACTCCTGATATATACTGTAATATCAGTTTCCCCTGCAGGCCCGAAGTAGAGTGTGCATGCTTTGGGGTGTGCGTGGGGGAGAGAAGAGATTTGGTAAATTATTTGACCTGGGAACATGATTACTCTTGATTTCATTGTTTAATTTGTTGGCTGCAGGGCCACACCAGACAGTGTTCGAGATTATTCATGGCTCTGTCTGCGTTCAGGAATCTCTCCTGGCAGAGCTGGGCTGGGGAAAGGTTTTTGGGCATATGGGGGTGCCAGGAATCGAATCCGATTCGGCCATATGCAAGGCAAGTGTTCTACCTGCTGTACCATCTTTCCAGCCCTTAATTAGTTGACTTAAGTGAAAGAGTTTTATTTAGGAAATATGAGAGCAGATGCCATAAGGCTACACTAGCACGCAAAAGGAACGAATGGAGATGTTACTGGCTCCCACTTGGAAAATCAATGAACAATGGGATGACAAGTGATACAAGTGATATTAGAGCTAATATATTATTATATATATGTAATACATTATATATGTATATAATTAGAAGTCTCCTGCCCCACACCTGACTGTCTTCACCGGGGCCCCTCAGAGGAAGGTGGGTTGAGTTTCCCTCTCCGCCCCGAGCAGAGCCCCAGCAGCCAAAGACCTCTGGAACCCAGCCACAGCTGTGCTCAACACCCTTCTCCACACACTCGGACAAGACTCACCATGAAGGAACTGGCATAGGAACCCGAATTGTACAGGACCCGGGGCTGAGATCTCCAAGCCTGCTTATATCGGGACTGTGCCTCCTCCACCCAGATACTCCATTTTCCAGTAGCTTGGCAATCACACCCACAAACTGCCCCGCCATGTAATCCCATCAATGGCCAAGATCCAGAGAGTATAAAACAAAGCTCCTGGAACTGAATGCGGCTGCGCAACCTCTTATTTTCTAGTTCTCCTTCTCAGAGAACTCGGCAAACTACCGAAAGTATCCCGCCCACACGGCAGAGCCTGGCAAGCTCCCCGTGGCATATCCGATATGCCAAATACAGTAACAATGATGGGTCTCATTCCCCTGACCCAGAAAGAGCCTCCAATTTGGCACTGTTGGGAAGAATGAGTAAGGAGGGGAAACTGATATACAATCCGCAAGGGTGCCTTTTGGCCATTTTGATCTCTTCTTTGAGAAAGTTTCTATTCATTTTATTGCTCCATTTTCTGATGAGGTTGGATGTTTTCTTCTTGTAGAGTTCACCCAGGGCCTTGTATATTCTTGATATTAACCCATTATCAGTTGGGTATTGAGTGAATATTCTTTCCCATTCTGTAGACTGTCTTTGTATTCTGGGCACTGTTTCTTTGGAGGTACAGAAGATTGTTAAAGATAGTCCCATTTGTTTATCTCTGTTTCCACTGATATACAATCAGTGTTGTATATACAGTGTTGTATATACAATCAGTGTTGCTTTGTCAGTGTTGTGGAGGGTTTTTGCAGACCTTGTCTTCAATATACCTTATGTATTCTGGTAATGCTGAGGTCTTTAATCCATTTTGATCTTACTTTTGTACATGGTGTTAGGTAGAGGTCTGAGCCCATGGTTTTGCATGTAGCTGTCCAGTTTTGCCAGAACCATTTGTTAAAGAGACTTTCCTTGCTCCCCTTCACATTTCTTGCTCCCTTATCAAAGATTAGATAATCATATATTTGAGGGTGTGTGTAAGGAAATTCAACCCTGTTTCATTGGTCTTCGGCTCTGCCTTTGTTCCAATACCATGTTGTTTTAATTATTACTGCTTTGTAGTAGAGTTTGAGTTGGGGAAGGTGATGCCTCCCATCTTTTTTTCCCCAAGAATTGCTTTACTATTCGTGGAGAGTTGTTGTTCCATATGAATTTCAGGAGTGTTTGATCAACGTCTTTGAAGAATGTCATGAGTATCCTTTTAGGGATTGCATTGAATCTGTATAATGCTCTGGGGAGTATTGCCATTTTAACAATGCTATTCTCCCAATCCACGAGCAGGGGATGTGTTTCCATTTCCTCGTGGCCTCTTTTTTCTCTTGAAGAGGAAGTTTTCTTGAAGTTTTGTAGTTTTCTTTGTACAGGCCCTTTACCCCCCTAGTAAAACTGATTCCAAGGTATTTGATTTTCTGAGGCATGATTGTGTACGGGATTCCTTTTTTTTCATATCGCTTTCTTGTCTCTCATTATTTGTGTATAGGTATCAATTTTATTGCCCACGACTTTACTATACAAATCTACTATTTCTAGGAGCTTCTTGGTAGAGACTTTAGGGTTCTCCAAATATAGCATCATATTACCCAAAAATAGTGAGAGCTTGATTTCTGTGTGATTATTTTTATCTTATTTAATATTTTTTTTTGCTTTTTGGGTCACACCCAGCGGTGCACAGAGGTTACTCCTCGCTCTGCACTCAGGAATTACTCCTGGCCATGTTCAGGGGACTATATGGGATGCTGGGTCAACTGTGTGCAAGGCAAACTTCCTATGTGCTGTACTACCACTCCAGCTCCATATCTTTTTTTTAAATTAGTGAATCACCGTAAGGTACAGTAGTTACAAACTTACAAACTTTCATGTTTGCATTTCAGTCATACAATGATCATTTATCCATTCCTCCACCAGTGCCCAATCTCCTCTATCAATGTTCCAAATATCCTCTCAGCCACCCTCACCCCATCTCCCAACACCCCACCCCATATCTTATTGAATACTTTTTAAAGAATAGTTTCTTGAATTTTTAATGGGAAAACTATATTTGATATTTATAGAATCTCTTTATTGGCAACTTCAGGAGAACATGCTTATATATATTGAGACACTTTTCACCTAACTTTCTATATTAAAATTGCTACTAGAACTCTGATTGTAGCATTGCACTTATTTGTCGCTATGTACAGTAGATCACTCCTGTTTCATATATAACCAGAAAATTGTTTCAGGGATACATAGTAAAGATACAAAGAAACTTTCTCTTTAAATAGATTTTACTAAAAACTCAATCCCAGACACAACATTTCACTGTTTGCGTTTACCAACGAGTTTATCCCTACTTGACACGTGTCCTCTCATCTCTCTTTGCCACTGATCCTAGGTTTCTAGACTTTTCATTTGCTTCTGGTGTTTTAGATCTCATCTTATCTATGACCTGGACCCCTGCCCATCTCTTTATGGAGTTAACCACAATCCCATGCTGGCCCATCTTTCCTCCATTGTCATTCACATCCTGGCATTGTGTCAAGCATATTGTGTATCAGAGTGTGATTTTCCCCAGTGACATTACCTAAAAAAAAGATTTCCAAACTTATCTGACCTACCACAATTCCCTTTTCAGAAAAATATAAAATAAATTTATGCTCTGGAAACCTACTTTTTCTAAGGGCATAAACATCCACTTTGGGAAACATCTAACATAATACTATCATAAATATTATCAAAATCTCTAAAAAAAAGATAAATTCTTCTAATTTGTTAAAACTTGAGTAAATAGAACTTAGGATATCATGTTATATGAAATTAGAGGGAAAGGATAAATACCACATGATTTCACTCATCTCTGGCAAGTTTTTGGTTTGAAGTGAAAAATTGAGATTACCAAGTTGGAGGTGGGGGTGATAAGGTGGACTAGAAATAATATTAGGTCATTGGGAGAGAGTTTTATGTGCAACAGATCACAAATATTAATGCTAGTGTCAAAATAGTACCTAAACTATAAAAAAAGAGGAATTTTTTGTAGTTTCTAAAAATACAAGTTTTAAAGAATTTGTATTTCCTACCCTAAAGATGTCCCAAACTGTATTTTGCTATGCCTTAAATGTGTAGGGTTTTAATTTTTTTTTAGTTAAAGAAAAAACTCTAAGTATGATATTTAATATAGTCTTAGACCAGAAAAAAAAACCCTCTTAACTTGATCACTCCTGAGTTTGGGTATATACTTGCTTGCAGCCTATTTGTTCTGACTCAGGTGGTCTAGGTTTGGGAAACCACTCTTACTTTTGTGCATAACTCTCCCCTTCACCTGACTCCCTAAAAGAAGCTCTAGTTCAACCTAGTTCAGTGTTGATTCCAGAAATAAAAAGATCATTCCTATGAGGTCAAACTTCCCTCTGAGAATTTTTTAACTTGCTAATTTTTTTCTTTCTAATAATGTCGAAAAATACCATGGGTCAACATAGTTGAGAGTGCAAACACTTGGAGGTTAGCATTCCCTCCTAAAGGCTCATTATTTCTGGTGGAATAATATTTTCCTACAAAACGTCCTTTCATGGGCAGAAAAGGGCTAGGATGGCAGCAATGTCCTGGAGGTCTTGGTTTTCTCAGAGATGCTTTTATTCTAAGTTTTCATTAAGGATGTCATTAAAATAGTCAGCATGAGAAAAATCAAACAAATTGCAATTCTCTCCATGCTGTAAGGAAAATTAGAAGCTAACATCTGATCAATTATTTTAACCTAGGCCCACCTACTTCTCAAACAGCTTTATTCTGTATGGTGAAATAAGTTTATTTGTCTCCAAAGGATACTGCATTGGCAGGGTGATTTGTCAAAAGTTGTTCCCTGCTGCAGATTAAGATCCTCTGCTTGAGATGTGAGCAGTAAAATCTACTGTGTCAAGATGAACCTCGGGGGAAGATCCAGCAATTCTTAGTCTATTCACATCATCCCTGCAGCACATTTCTTCCATAATTTGGGTCAAAAGCTGAGATCTTTACACTAGGAAAGGGAAGAAACCTTCACGAGGACAGAGCAAGATCACTGAAAATGAGTCTTCCAGGATCAGCTCCAGAAACTGTCACTGTGTCACTGTCCTCCCACTGTTCATCGATTTGCTCGAGCGGGCACCAGTAACGTCTCACAACAAATTGTGAGATTTGTTACTGTCTTGGCATATCGAATACATCACCGGTAGCTTGCCAGGCTCTGCCATGTGGGTGAGATACTCTCGGTAGCTTGCTGGGCTCTCCAAGAGGGGTGGTGGAATCGAACCCAGGTCGGCCTAGTGCAGGGCAAACGCCCTACCTGCTGTGCTGTCGCTCCAGCCAGCTCCAGAACTAGGTCTTAGAATAATCTGTTCCTCCATCTCCCAGTTAAGTCACTGGTACCACTGGGTTTTGAGGATCTGTGAAGGTTGTATGCTTTGATTAGGAGCTTCCATACCTGTAGTTCTCTTCTCTGGTCTTGCATCAAAACCAGCTGCAGATGTTTTAAAATATTTGCATGCTGGGGGCTGGAGCAATAGCACAGCGGGTAGGGCATTTGCCTTGCAGGCAGCCGACCCAGGTTCAATTCCCAGCATCCCGTATAGTCCCCTGAGCACCGCCAGGAGTAATTCCTGAGTGCAGAGCCAGGAATAACCCCTGTGCATCAGCGGGTGTGACCCAAAAAGAAAAAAAATTCATGCTGGAGTTCCACCCCAGTGATTCTGATTTAATTGGTGTGAACTGGAGTCCATATTAATTTTTGTTGATTCCCTTACAGCAATTAGCTACCAATTCCTGAAATCACTTTCATTGTCTGAAATATAGGTTGCCAGTAAGTGTTGTGTTGCCAGTAAGTATTGCCAGTAAGTATCATTCACTCTGAATGAGTGAAAATTAATGAGCTATTCATTACTTATTTAAAGATGTAGCTAGAATGGAACAGGGATTGCTTAGACCCATGTAGCTCTCTGGTTTAAGTATTTCACTAGTTCATTTTACTCCTGGTTGACAGAAAAAGTTGATTTTCTACTGAGTCATTTTTACTCAGTGCAAGTTTCTTCATGGATGCTGGGTCATATTGTCTCAAGTATTGTTAGCAGGACACATAGAATGAAGCAGGGATATTTGTATGTCCTTGATGGAACATTACCACTCTCCCTTATCTTCACAGGAACACATTGCCAGTTATTGCTCACAAGTCTTTCTTGGGAAAAGAACTTTGGGGAAAAAAACACAAAAGATTTTTCCATTAATGCTGTTATTTAATTAAATTATAGATAAATATGTATTTATTAAGCAAACACCTTCCTCTGATATTATAACAGAAATTGTAGTCTTACTCAAGTATAGATTGTGTTTCTCAGTTTCTCTATCTTATATTCACATGATCTGGAGGAGCCATCTTTCATTTTCAATACAAATTTCAGCAAAGGTTAATGGGTTTGCGGTTTCTTTCAGCATAATTGAGAATATGACACATAGAGCATTATAAAATTTTGCAAGACTTCCCAAAAATATCATTCTAATTAAGAGCTTGTTGAAAAACAGATGAAGAAATGCTAGGTACCTTTAATCAGTAGACCATGCCAACGTTGGGTTGTCACTAAGAGACAACTATACAAATCCTATAAGCTGCTTATGGAATTTTTAGGAGAAGCTAAGGATTTATGCTTAGTTTGTCATTTTGTCTGCTTCAATTTCTTTATATAAATGTAAGTTTGCATGACAATAGCATCTGCCCCAAATTTAGAGTTCTGCATGCATATGCTTTTGAAGAGACAATAAGTTAGTAATAATGTTACCTATTAATATTAATTGAACATTTATTCCTTGCCAGGCACTCTTCTAAATGTTTTATGCCATTCAGTATTTACACTGTGAGGTAGTACAATGCTATCATCATGGTTTCGAGATGAGAAAGCACAGGTTAAAAAGATTGATTTAATTAAAGGTTTGCTCAAAGTCACACACTGAGTTAGGAGCTGGATTTCAGACCTCTGAGGCTTCTTCTCAGGCTCTTTGCTGGATTCTGTTCTTGGCTATTTGAGTGGACAGTGCTGAGGCAAGCATAAGAGTTACACAAAGGAACTTATTTAAATTTTTTCCATAGGAAATTTACTATTAACTAATCTGTAAAACTGCTGGGGCCAAAGAGAAATCACAATGAGTAAAACACTTGCCTTGCAAGTGGTTCACCTGAGTTCAATCCCATAACCCACTAAGAGTGGTCTCTGAGCTATACTGGGTTTTGCCCAAGAACCATACACAAAAGAAAGACATGCATCTTGTACAAATAATTATTATCAAATAATTAGTAAATACACAAATCTTTAATTATAAAGGGTGTATCAGAGGAGATACTGTTCCCTGGTAGAACGATCATGAATAGCTTTGTAGAGAAAATGACATTGAACCTCAACATCAGAGCCTATTTATTTTGTTTTTAAAACCTTTGTAAATCATCGTGCCTTAAGCTTGACATTTTGGGTTTGGTTTTTAACAAGACCGGTATTGGACAGTTCCACATCAAATTTACCATTATAGGTATAGCCAACGATTGGTTCTTACAGAGGTCTTATCTTAAATAGTTTAAGTAAAGAAGGAAATGAATTGTTGCTATGCTGGGAAATCTTGAGTAAAAACCAAAGCACGGGTCCAGGGATAACTGGGATACAGAAATTTTTGTCCATCAGTATCAGAATCCCTTTAGTACACTGCCTTATCTGTTTTCTCCCACATGCTTGACTCTTTCAGTCAGATCCCATTTTTTTTTTTAGAGGAAAACAAAGAGTAGTCTTAATGCTGAACTCTATCCAGCAGTTCCCAGAATTCTTTAAATATATGAAGTTATCTGAGAGATAGTAGTTATAGAAAATATAGTTTTGAAATATTATTTTTAAACCCTTTTCTTTTTTATGGTTTCGGACATACAGTTGATTTTGTATTTGTATGTTACATTCATTCATTGCAAAACTTAAAGTTCTCTCAAAGGTTTATTTTGTTCTGCTTTAGATAACAAAAAAGTCAACTACTCTTCTCTGGTGTGATGAAGTTCAAGTTTTTTTTGAGAAAACAAATATTAGCTAAGAGCAGATATTTGAGTTATTCTGATTTAATCAAATCTAAAGTTTGGGTTAAAAATTAAAGTCAAATCAATGTATTTCTGACATTCTTCTTGAAAATAATTTATTTATTTTTGCTATAAAAATTCAGTGGACTTAAAACACCTTAGATTCATGGTGAAGAGATAGTACAAAGGCTAAGGCACTTACTTGCCTGACACACAGCAAATCTAAGTTAGATCCAACCCCCACAGCAGTGATCTTTGAGTACAGAGCTATGAGTAAGCCCAGAGCACAGCAAAGTGTGACCCAAAACAAAAATGAGCCAGAAAAAAATACTAGATTGACCAGTTTATCCAAATTAAAATGAAACTACATAAGTAGACATTATAAGTACCTGATAAGTTTGCAACAACATTCAACCAGAGTTAAGTCATTTTATTCTACTCATTTCATATAAAAATATGTCATTAACTCCACAAATGAAGAAACTGAGGAGTTACTGAGCAGTTAAAATGATTGCCCAAGACCACATCTAGTAAATACAGTCAATTTAGAATTCAAACCCAACTCCTTCAAATCATAAAAAATGAGGTCTTCAAGTAGGATCATTTATGCACATTTCCATGAAGGAAGGAAATTAAAATGATTTATTCTGTGGTTTTGATTCCAACCTCTATGAAAGTGGTGGCTGTCATATACTAATAATCAAATTAAAATTTTCTGTATATTTTTTAAAGTCTATACGTGAGTCTACTTTTGCATACTGCACATATCAGAGTCAGACTCAGTAGTGTGTAATCAGGCTAAAAGAAGAGGAGAAGGGAATGAAATGTGTATTGTTTCTTGCATTAAATTCTCTGTGTTTACCTGCTGGAAAGTGAAACCATATCTAGTCTTTATTGCTTCTCTGAAGAATGTTACTCATTCTGTCCGTTACATTTTCTTCCATCTTCTCCTGCTGTCCTTTCTGAATGTTATTAGATTAGACAAGTCCTGGATAAAAAGGTCAGAGCAATATATAACCAAGCCCTTGTCACATTTTCTGCAGAGGAGTTCATTTGTGAATGTCTGCCTCCCGTATTCAGCGAGCTCTCATGGAGACTCCGGTCCTGCTGTTGTGGCTATGTCCAGCTCTTGAATCCTTGGGCAGAGTTGTCTTTACGAAGCTTATTTTTATAAAGGCTTTTCCTGCTTCTCCTTGAGAGTGATCAAGGGTGAGCATTCTTGATTGATGCCTGTAAGGAAGTCATTTCTGTCTTCTGCTGTCACCCGAGTACTTATTACCATCTCACTGTGGATGCAGCTCTCTCCACCCATCGATGCACATTATCAATTTTCCTCTCAACACTGTTCAATTACTTGCTCACATGCTGCATTCAGCAATTTGTCCGCGATATCTGCTTGGCGGGGCGGATAACCTCTGATTTATGTGACCGAGGCACGTCATTTAGTACGTATTCTCATAGATCAGGAGGCTACAGGGCTCTAAATCAATAGACTGAACTCTGACCTGCAATTTTTGCCAGGATCTTGTTTGACTTTGTGTATTTAAAGATTCTAGTGCAAAGTGGCAGATGCTTACTGCCAACAGATAAGATCATGTGAATATATGTCATGGGAATATACCCAGCTGACCCTACCCATACTGTGTACCCTTTTATATTTAATCTCCAGGATCTCTGATGAGGCACTTATGCAACATTTATTTCCTCTTTGCCTCTAAATTGGATGGTGTGCATACTAATGATCATTTTATTGTTGGACACATATTTTCGTGTCTTAGATACAGATTCCCTTCATTCTCCTAGCGTAAATTCATACTTAATGCTAGTATATGTTTCATGTACTTGCTATGTTGCTATCTTAGCAGAGTGAGGAGCGAGTCGCCTTACGAAATGAGTGTTTTCATCTCCTTTTGCTTGACCCAGTTCCCCACCAAAATCCCCCAGGAAATGCCTGTTTTGGGTCAGGACTGGCCAAGTCTGCGTCATGTACCTACACTGCAGGGTTACTAATGTTAGACCCGGGCAGCCAGGAAGCTGCTTCTGAAGCCGTTCATTCTGCCACCCAATTCCTCTGGGAGCCATGGTCTCTGACTGGAGGGAAAAATTGTTCTTTGCAAGAAAGGAAAAGAAATCAGTCCTTAATCAGCCCAGGCATTCCAGGTCTGCAGCCTTCCCTGACACAGAAGAATTTCTGGGAGTTTTTGTTGAATGTAAATCCAGATAGTTTTTATTGAGTGTAATTTACTTAAAAGGGTGGAAAACAGCAAGACATGTTCAAGAGAGAACATGGCAGTCCCAGAGGCTGGAGGTTGGGAGAAAGCCCCATCGAGAAAAAGAGATGTGAATTCAAGAGGGCTTGAAAGTTGAAAGAGCAAGCCAGAGGGGCTTTTAGGAGGGGGTTCTAAACAATTCCTCCAAATACATTTTCCTGGAGTTCTCTGCATACATAAAAATTATTCTGGGTATTATCACAGAGAAAATCTTGCTCTGTGTTTTCTTTTATTCCCAAAATTTTATTTTGCTAAAGGACCATGAATTACAAAGATATTCACAGTGGGGTTTTGATATACAGTGTTCCGTCACCAATCCCACCTCCAGTGTCAACTTCCCTCCAGAATATTCTCAGATTCCCTCTCCAATCCCAAACGTTCACCCCAACCCCAGCCTGCCATGTAATTGTATTTCCATAATCTTATCTAACTCCCATAGCATGTCCTTTTGGGGGGTTCACCCTTCTTTGGGTGGAGCTTCTGATTGTTGCATCTGGATGATGCCTCAGTTTCTCCAAAGAGCTCAAGATTTGCATCATAAAAGGATGTGGTCTTCAGACTGTTGTGCTATTTTAGGGTTAGGCCCTTCTAATTATCTGCCTACAGCAATCCTATTGTAAGTGAGATAGATGAATTGGCTTGCATCTGGGTGGTTCATGAATTATATTGCAGGTCATCTGACACCTCATTATCTCACCAAGTGCTGCAGAAGATTTGGGTAAAGTGAGGTACAAGGAATCACTGTCATCCCCTAGCTCATTGATTTGCTCAAGTGGGCACCAGTAATGTCTCCATTGTGAAACTTGTTATTGTTTTTGGCATATCGAATACTCCACGGGGAGCTTGCTAGGCTCTGCCATGTGGGCGAGATACTCTCGGTAGCCTGCCGGGCTCTCCAAGAGGGACGGAGGAATTGAACCCGGGTCAGCTGTGTGCAATGCAAATGCCCTACCTGCTGTGCTATCTGCTATCGCTCCAGTCCTAAGTAGGTCATTTGCCTTGCATGCAGCCGACCTGGGTTCAGTCCTAGCATCCCATATGGTCCCCCGAGCACTGCCAGGAGTAACTTCTGAGTGTATAAGCCAGGAGTAACTGCTGTGCATCACCAGGTGTGACACACACACACACACACACACACACACAAACACACACACACACACACAAAAAGCTAGGGGTACAAGGAAGGGAGCCTCAAATGGAGAGTGCTTTTACTTTCTGCTCAGTCCCTCTAGGTAGTGATGAAAGAGTGGTGACGGAGGGTCTCTGTGCTCATCCAAGTTTCTCAGGTTATTTAGTATTTTTAAGAATGAAAATATTAGAGCCTCCCGCCTACTGACTGTGATCCTGAGGTCTCCTAACCCATTTTGGCACCAGAGCAGATTCTTGCAGCCATGCATTTTGACTGTGAGCTGAACTACAACCTCGTGCAGCCCGGGGAGGGATTTTTTTCCCTCTCCACCCCATTTTTCTGAGCGAAAATGGCGGCAGCGGCAGCAGCCACGCGGTGAGAGCCACCCTCTAAGACCCCTCCACCAGGAGGTGGGACTTTCTTTAGTGACGTAGCCTGTAGGTGATCCTGGGAGGGGAGGTGTTCCCGGCGCGCCTTCCGCCCAGAGATGAACCAAGAGCCGCGGCACGAGAAGCAGAGCCTCCACGCCCACTGACTGTGATCCTGAGGTCTCCTAACCCATTTTGGCACCAGAGCAGATTCTTGCAGCCATCCATTTTGACTGTGAACTGAGCTAAAATATTAGAAACCCAAAACCGCGCGGCCGCTATTGCAGCCGCGCGGACTCAAAGTCTTCACTTTTACCAAGGAAGAGAAATTATTAGATGATGCTTATTCAGCAGGCCTGATTGTTGGGGAAAATTTCCAATCAACAATAGTGAGTTCTGTATGGAAATATGAAATGTACTCAATATATAGAGAGAATAATGGGAATATCATCAGCTACTTAGATGGGGGTGGGGTGGGAGGGGGGTGTATTGGGGTTCTTGGTGGTGGAACGGGTGCACTGGTGAAGGGATGGTGGTTTAATCAGTATTTGTCTGTGACTTAAACCTGAAAGCTTTGTATTTTTTTTGTTTTCACGGTGGTTCAATAAAATATTTCTTTATAAAAAAAAAAGAATGAAAATATTGAGTAATAAAAATTCTCTGACTCAGAGTTCAAAAATAGAAAAGTTTATTGAAAAGTAAAGTAGAAGAGAAAGAAACTCCCTGGCAAGGGAAGAACTTAGTATAGTTAACCCAGGGCTGAGTTAACTGTGGCTCTGTTTATGGGGTTTTTATAGGGAAACCGGGTCTTTGTGTTTTACTAATGACAAGAATGTTCCAGGAAATGCAGGGATCTTACAGACTAGTCTAGATGGTTAAGATCTTTTGGGTGGTGTATTTTGCCTTAGGGGTAGTCCATTATCTCTCAGAGTCCCTCTGCCGATGCCTGAGGTCTAAAGCAGATGGTCTGGGGCAGAATCTATAATGTTAACTTCTTGTTTATCAAGAGGAGCCCAGGCATTGGAAGGAATGTTAAAATGTAAGACGGAAGCTGTGAAAATGGTACAGCCCACAGCGGCTGGCAAGGGGAAAGAGAGGCTTCCTTTTTCTATAGTGCCAGGCTTGGTTTAGGGCTGGTGAAGATCACTGTGAGCACTTACGTGGCAGGGCAAGGGTACTGCTAAAAGCCCACCAGCGGCACTGTGCAGTTCTCAAGCTGTGCCTGGAAGTCACTTGATCTAGATGTGACAAGGGAACTGGTACCTGCCACCTGCGTTCTTACAAGCTGTGGATTCCCAGAGAGAGTGAAGAATTTTGTTCTTTCAGGGTGAAAGAAAGTCAGCTTGAATTCTTGATCAGGCTTTCTAGGATCATAGCCTTTTATGGAGAGTGAAATATTAGTCATATGAAATCGCTATTCGGGTATCCCAAAGAGGACTCGAAAGAGCTATCACGTCTCACTCAAGTGAGAGAAGGAATCCGGAGTTCCGACCTCCGTCGATGGTCAAGAATCAGGGATGCTGTCTCGTTTGCCACGACATCAAAAATCAGATGGGCCGGACATGTAATGTGATTCAGAAACGACCGCTGGACTAGAGCTGTTACCGACTGGGTTCCACGGGATGTCAAAAGACCACGTGGCCACCCACCAACAAAATGGTCAGACTTCTTCGTCAAAATCCTGAATGAATGGTTTGAGGCTCTTCCTGTTCCCAGAGCAAGCAGATACCATTGGGCTACACTAGCATGTGACAGGGACAAATGGAGATGTTACTGGTGCCCACTCAAGCAAATCGAAGATCAACGGGAAGACAAGTGATACAAGTGAAATCATCTTATTTTGAAAAATGCAAGGAGAGTAAGAGAGGGCGCGTTAGAGAACAAGAGAGGAGAGTGAATGAAGGGAAAGGGGGAGGAAGAGAGTGGGGAAGAAGGAGAGAGGGAGAAAGATCAAAAGTGAGGAGAGAGGTGAGGATGACGCGGACAGCAGAGAATCAGACAGCCTGCCTTCACAAGGCGGTGATAGGGCAGGGCTTTTCCCAGACTGTCCTATGTGGGACTTTGTTACTAGGGTGTGGCCAGGGCAAAGAATTTGTGATGGTCTTTTTCATAATCTTAGGCATTCTCTTCTTCTCAGACCTTCTTTTCTGAGAGGGAAAGATCCCAGTTTGTCCTCAGTTTGGTGGTGCCTCCATTTCTGCACCTGGGGGAGACTTTATGCCTTTAAGATTTGACAACCCTTCAAATCTCATCTTTGTATTATTTCTTAAAAATATCATGACAGGTTCCCCTAATTTGGTGCTACATAGCAAAACCTATGCACTGCACTGTTGTACTGTCGTCCCATTGTTCATCAATTTGCTTGAGCGGGCACCAGTAACGTCTCCATCGTGAGACTTGTTGTGACTGTTTTTGGCATATCGAATATGCCACGGGGAGCTTGCCAGGCTCTGCTGTGCGGGCAAGATACTCTCGGTAGCTTGCTAGGCTCTCCGAGAAGGACGGAGGAATTGAACCCGGGTCGGCTGAATGCAAGGCAAACACCCTACCCGCTGTGCTATCGCTTCAGTCCTATAACAGAAAAACCTATAACAGGAAAAAAAAAAGGAGGGGGATTAAAAACTGTGCCTCCCTCCACCAAAATGACACAGGGGAACTTCAAATGTCTTCACCAGAAGAGATTCCAGGGGAACAAACAGCAAGAATCCCATCATCAGAGGCACAGCCCCCGCTTCAGGAAATGGGGTGGCTGGAAGCCTAAACCAACAGTCGGGAGAGAACTCTAGGATGCTAAACACATCAGCCCAGGGAAATAGAACAGGGTTAAGTCAAAACCCTAACTAAAACTCTTCTCTTCCAACAGTGGAGCAGGAGGCGGGAAATTATCCTGAGCAGGGTACACCCGAGTCTGAACAGGCTGCAGGCCCTCGCTCAGGCCTCCTGCAGCTTCTCAAGGACTCTTAGGGGAAAAAAGGATCTCTCGGCGCGTGGATTCCAGAGATAAGTCACAGCCATCCCAAACTAAGGAGAGAGCGGCAGGGAGCTAAGTGGCATCTGCTTTAGCTTTCCCAAGCAGATCAGCCACTGGCAGCTCACAGTTGCCAGCAAATAGTGAATACGAAGAGCAGAGAAGAGGCTTCCCTATGCGTGGCCGATGTGCAGGGAATTGCACCTTTTCCATTTGGCTCCATACCAAAGACTCCACTTTTCACTTGAGCCTCACGCCACCCTTCCCACTGCCACGTAGGTTAGCATCATCCGTAGGCTTACATGGCTCTACACGGCACGTGGGCTTCTGCCAGGCACCCGTGATTTTAAACACTTGGTTATAGGCCAGCCCGATCAAACTAGGGCCACAGGCCTCATCAGACCTCAACCATGCCAACACAGGATACTTGGGCTCTGTTCGAGCCTTGCAGTGTAGCCACCACCGTGTTGTATCCAACACAAATACTCTGCAACACGCCAGATGCGCCAAGTGCTACTGTTACAATTAGATAGTCAGGACCGCACTGTCACTGTCCAGGCCTGCACAGTCAGTACCCACAGGGCTGTCCAGCGCAGAAACTCTAAATCCTGGGTCTCAAGCTGGGTCTGCTAGAACTTTCTGCAGGAGCTGCTGCACAGCACCCATGACCACATACAGTGATCCCCCGGGTCAGCACAAACTCAGAGCAGAGTCTCTGGAATTAGCGAGCAGGAATCTTGGATGGACACCCAGGGAAGTGGGTATCACAATACTGACTTATATCAGGGTAAAAAACTTTTTTTGGGGGGGGTCCCACCCGGCGATGCACAGGGGTTACTCCTGGCTCTACATTCAGGAATTACTCCTGGCCATGCTCAGGGGATCATATGGGATGCTGGGAATTGAACCCAGGTCGGCCGCATGCAAGGCAAAAGCCCTCCCCGCTGTGCTATCGCTCCAGCCCCAACTTATATCAGGGTAGAAAAGTTAACTAAACCACTACCTTTATGGAACTAGAAAAAAAAAGAAAGAAAGAAAGTCAGCAATAAAAATTAGAGCAGAAATAAGTAAGATTGAAATCAAAATGACAACACAAAGGGTGATTAAATCAAGAGCTGACTCTAAAAGAAGAAGATTGAGAAACTCTCAGCTAGACTACCCAAAAAGGGTGGGGGGCAAGGACTGGATGATAGCACAGCGGGAAAAGCCCTTGCCTTGCACACAGCCGGCCCGAGGTTCTTTGCCAGTATCATCCGTGGTCCCCTGAGCCTGCCAGGAGTGATTCCTGAGTGTAGAGCCGGAAGCAACTCCTGAGAATCAATGCCTGTGCCCCTCCCCACACACAGAAAAAAGATAGAAAACCCCTAGTAAGCTGAATTAGAAATGAAAGGATAAAAATTACAGTAAATGCCACAAAAATATAAAATATCATAAAGGACTACTATGAACAACTTTATGACATGAAATTGAAGAACTTATGAGAAATAATTTTTAGTAGAGTCTCCCAAGATTGAATCAAGAAAAGATTGAAAACATGAAGAGGCCTATAACGAGTGAGCTTATTTTCAACAACAGTTCACATTAACATAAACAGAACCTTTACTTATCAAGAAAACTCACTTCACTTTATTCTTGGTGAGTCAAATGTTTACACTAGAAATAGAGGGAGTTTTATATCAGACGTTTAAGGACTTTTATAAACTTACATCTCCATTTTACTAAAACCAGAAAATCTTAGTGTAGGAGGTAGCATTTCCAAAGTAATTAGCTTAAACTCCAGTTAATCTGACATTGACTTTCAATAATCTTAGCTATAGATAGCCATAATATCTATGACTTTTATTCATAATTTTATATGTGGATGTGATGTATTAATTTTCAAAAGACTTAATAACTCTGAAAGTTTTACTTTTATTAAGGATTTATTTATAATAGGGCTGGAGCAATAGCACAGCGGGTAGGGCATTTGCCTTGCACGCAGCTGACCCGGGTTCAATTCCTCCGTCTTTCTCAAAGAGCCTGGCAAGCTACCGAGAATATCCTGCCCGCACAGCAGAGCCTGGCAAGCTCCCTGTGGCGTATTCTATATGCCAAAAACAGGAACAATAAGTCTCACAATGGAGACATTACTGGTGCCTACTCGAGCAAATCAATGAACAACGGGATGACAGTATTACAGTGCTACTTATTATAATAATAAACTTGGATCCATTTACTAGGCATAAGTATCACACTCTATATACTTTTAAATAATTGCTTTTTTATCTCACCACAATGCTATCAGGAAAGAGGTTTCATCTGTACTTTTAGAATAAGTAAACAAAAGTTTCTTGAGTTTTAATTAGTTATTTGTGGCTGAGAACAAATTCATTGGAAAGGCAGTGTAATTATATTGCCCATGATGTTTTTAGTATTTTCTTCAAGGAAATAAAAAATTCAGATTATAATTAGAATAATGAAAACAAAACTTTTGTTTGTTTGGGGTGGACCGCACATGATAATGCTTAGAAGCTACTTCTGGCTCATTGGTTGTGACCAAGATTAAATCAAGGCCTGCTGTCCACAGGAAATGTGCTCCACCCTGTTGAGCAAGGTACCCAACTCCCCAAATAAAAGTAATTTATAGTAGAGATATTTAAATAGGTGTTCACTTGATGATTAAAAAAAAATGTTGCTTTGAAGAAATGCCTATGATAAAATGAGGTTCAAGTATGAGACTTTCCAGAAGATAGTGGGGTGGTAGAAAAGATACATCATTCCCACACATTTGGGAACATTTTTATAAAAATAAATGGTACACTTATGTATCACTATCACTGTCATTCCGCTGCTCATTGATTTGCTTGAACGGGCACCAGTAACATCTCCATGGTGAGACTTCTTGTTACTGCTTTTGGCATATTGAATATACCACGGGGAGCTTGCCAGGCTCTGCCGTGTGGGTGAGATACTCTCAGTAGCTTGCCGGGCTCCCCAAGAGAGGTGGAGGAATCAAACCTGGGTCGGCCACATGCAAGGAAAATGCCCTACTCACTATGCTATCTCTCCTGCCCAAAAGGCTTTAGGGTCCTTCAAAAATAATATATAAAAATGAAATGGTAATGTATTCAAAATGATATTCAAGATACAAACATTTTTTCTAATGTTTCTTCCTTTATTTTTATTCAATACAGACAGAAACACTAATGATTGCTCAGACGTACCAGAGAAGTCTGTTCTGTTACATCCACAGTTGTGCACATATTTTCCTGGTTCCCTTCTCTAAAGTATTTTTAACCTCTGAGAAAATCTAATAAAAACTCTAAGTCATTTCTATTTTAAGCACCATTCTCATATATAGGTATTGTCAATGCTCTACAAAGCTTGAGTATTAGGAAGATATTGAAAACATTTCCATTAATGTTAGTTTGGGGAGGGTTTGGCCCATAGAAATCTGTGCTCAGGGATCACTCCTGGTAGGGCTCAGGGTAGCATATGAGCTTTCAAGGCTAGAACCCAGCTGGCCACATGCAAGGAAGCACTTTACCCTGTGTACTATATCTCTGGCCCCTCCATTACATTTATTAAAAAAAGAAAAATGTTAACTTTTATTATAATGATAAGGATCCTAATAGGAATCATATGGTAGACCCAAATTAAGATTAATTGAGAAAGATTTAACAGAGGAACTATCTACAAAGTTATGAGTAAGATATAAGGAAACCAGAAGAAAAAAGAAATTAAGTTTTGTATTATTTTTTATCACTATAGTTTGGTGATGTTGGTAGTAGTATGAATTTTTTTGATGTTCACTGTTATAGTTACCACACCTCAGCACACCTTACTACCCCCAATGTTTCCAAGTTATTGCAACAATGAGCTAATATCATTTCTAGTTCATATTTTTATTCCCTGACTCATCTCCTGACCTCTTTGGTTATGTTAGTTTTGTAATCCAAAACTAAGGCTTTGTAACTATTTTATACTATCTATCCTTATGTCTTATTTATCTCCAAACTGTCAATGAGGGAGGTCATCAGTTTATTTGACATAATGTCCCTCTGTACCATTCAAGTTGCAGCAAGCTGGAAGGTGTCTCTTATAGCTTCATAGTATACCGTGTGTGTGTGTGTGTGTGTGTGTGTGTGTGTGTGTGTGTGGTGTATGTGTGTGTGAAGAATTCTTTATCCATTAGTCATTAAACATTTGGATTCTCTCCATATCTTGGCTATTGTATTCAGTGCTATAATGAAAATAGGTGTGCTTATAGCTTTCAAATCAACGTTGATGTGTTTTGAGAGCATATGCCATGAAGTGAGATCCTTGCGTCATATGACAGCTCTATTTTTACCTTTAAAAAATCTCCAGGGGCTGGAGTGATAGCACAGTGGGTAGGGCGTTTGCCTTGCACGTGGCCAACCCAGGCTGGATTCCCAGCATCCCATATGGTCCCCTGAGCACCGCCAGGGGTGATTCCTGAGTGCAGAGGCAGGAGTAACCCCTGTGAACTGCCGGGTGTGACCCAAAAAGCAAAAAAAAAAATCTCTATACTATTTTTCACAGAAGCTGAACCAGATGACATTCTTACCAACAGTAAATGTGTTGATTTTATTTCACTGAATCCCTGACAGCATTGGCTGTTTCCAGGTTGTTTGTTTTTTTTTTTTTTTGATGGATGCCATTATTACTCGTGTGTGAGATGAAGTCATATTGTTGTTTTGATATGAATTTATGTAATACTAAGTGATGAGGAACTCTTTCTCATATGTCAACTGGCTACTGTATTTATTCCTTGGTGAAGTGTCTATTTATCTTCAATCTCCATTTTTTTATGGAGTTCTTGGTTTTGTTTTTGTTGACTTTATTTCACCATATATTTTAGGTATTAGCCCTTTATCTTATATTGAGTGTAAATATATATTCTCTCCTGATCATTGGCATGTCTTATCTTAACCTGAGTTCCTTTTGCCACAGAGAAACTTTTTGATTTGACATAGTCACATTTTCTTTTCTTTTCTTCTTTATTTTTTTTTTTGAGAGGGGTTCAGGGGCCACATCCAAAGGATACTCAAGGGTTACTTTAGGTTCTGCACTAAATAATCATTCCAATGGTGCTGCAGGGACCATATAGGATTCTGGGGTAAAACCCAGGTCGACTGTGTGCAAGGCAAATGCCCTATCTGCTGTACTATCTCTCCGACCTCGATTTGCATTTTATTTTCATTTTGATAATCTTTGCTAGTTGAATCAAATTATTCAAACCACCTGGAAAATTTCTGTAAAGTTTCCTTCAACGTATTTAATGAATTCTGGTCTACTTAAGGTCTTTATTTAACTTTAAATTTGTGTGTGTGATTAGTTTGAGATATGGACCCAGTTTTATTGATTTTAAGAAAAATTTTACATATGGCTACCTCATTTTCCCAAATTATTTGTTGAAAATATGTTCTCGCTTCACTTCATGCATTCATCACTTTATCACAACTATTTATCAATTTAAGGTTTTATCAGATGGACTCTCAATTCTATTCATTAGTCTGATTATTTTTATTCCACTTTTGGTTACCCTTAAAAACTACTTAATAATTACTATTATTAATATATCATTTTATTCCCTTTTTAATTTTTGGGCGGGCCACACACAACTGTGCTCAAAGCTACCCTGGCTCTACAGTCATGGATCACTCCTGGCAAGCTTCTGGTACCATACGGGGTACCCAGGATGGAACCTGGGTCACTGCTTAAAAGGCAAATGACAAGTCCTGTACTGTTGTTGCTCTGCTTCCTTTTTATTTTTTTGTCATTTCTTTATTGTTGTAAAGATTTCACTTGAGATCTGATGTGAAATTTATGTCATTTCCCTTTTAACTTGTTACTTTAATTTCTCTCCCCCCCCCTCTCTCTCACACACACACACACAAACACACACATTCTTGCCATTTTGGTTACAGTGAGCCTTGGTGCTCCCCATTTCCATCTACTTTGTTTGGCATTCTGTGCTTCTCTTAGACTGAGGAAGCCCTCAGCTATTATTATTTCTTCCACGAGCAATTCTTCCCCTTTCTCCTTCCTCTTCTTCATTCACTTCTATGATTTGTAAGTTGTTCTCTTTGCTACTATCTTATACATACCTAAATTTTCTTTATTTGGGGGGCATGTGGAGGGGGTATTGGGCCACATCCACCTGTGCTCAGGACCTGGTCCTGGCTCGGTGCTCAAGGATCACTCCTGATGGTCTCCAGGGGATCACATATGGTAGAGGGATAAACCAGGAAGGGCTGTTTGCAAGGCAAATGCTTAACCTTCATGGCATCTCTCTTGTTCTTCTTTGTTCATCTAGATTTTTTTATTATTTCTTATTGATTGATGATGTTATTGCCTTGTCATTAGGGTCACTTATTCAGTTTTTGACTTCTGCTACTGTGCTGCTGAACCCTACTACTATATTTGGATTCTTCAGACCTATGTGAATGAGTTCATGTTTTGCCCCATCAATCTTTATCTAAGATATTTTTTCCACAGAGAGAAAAGTGCAAAAGTGAATTTGGAGACCCAAATGAGGAATAACAAGACTATTCCCATTATGTCATATCACACTAGAAATATAAGTCAGTAAAATTAAGTAATGCCAAAAATAAGAGATATAAACATGGAAAATTTAAGTGTCATTGATTGAAGATACTACAATTGTATTCTTTAAAATCTCAAAGTAATTGAATAAATAAAACTTATCCTAATAGTATTTAGTCTGTTAATTTGATTAAAACATATGCAAAATTCGTTCATCTTTCTACTAAGCCATCAAATGTAAAATAGTTTCACTTAGGGAAAGCTAAGAGAAGTTTGAATAGATTTTTCAGATGTACAACTTTCACAGTAATTAAAGTATAAAAAAATATTTGATAAACCAAAAGGAGACTGAGTAAGGGGAAGCTATATTCTACTCATAAGTAGGAAGATTTCATATCATTAATCTAGCACCTTCTGAGGGATACTATGAAACTATTTAGTGCTGTGATATCCCAGACTACACTGAAGAATGAGGTTTAGGGGCGGTTGTGATAGGACAGCGGGTAAGGCATTTGTCTTACACATGGCTGACCCAGATTCCTTCTCTGGCAACCCTTGTGTTTCCCTGAACACCATCAGGAGAGATCATTGAGTGCAGAGCCAAGAGTGAGAACCTCTGGGTGAGCTTCCCCCGAAAAAAAGAGATTTATTTACACTGAAATAGAATGATCTCTAGGTTAGAGTTTAGGTGAAAAAACAAAGATAATGTAAATTATCTAGCCAGAGCATATATTCTATGTGTAGGGGAAAATGTCTAACAACATGTTGATTCAGTTACATATATTTTATATTATAGCACTGTAGCACTGCAGTCCCATTGTCCATTGATTTGCTCGAGTGGGCACCAGTAACATCTCCATTGTGAGACTTGTTGTTACTGTTTTTGGCATATCGAATACGCCACGGGGAGCTTGCCAGGCTCTGCTGTGCGGGCGGGATACTCTCGGTAGCTTGTCAGGCTCTCCAAGAGGGACAGAGATATCTAACCCGGGCCAACCATGTACAAGGCAAATGCCCTACCCTTATTTTATATTTTATATATATATATAAAACAATTGAGTTAAAAGTTTATCTGAGTTGAATCATGGTGCTTTGTCCAATTTTGACTCACAAGGATAGAATTTTCTACTCCTTTTTGTGCCATCAGTACATTTGTCGATACAGAGTTCAGTACTGAACTTAGTGTGCTATTTTACAACAGTCTTTTGCATATTGGTCTTTTCTGGCCTATGATGACATCTTTAGACAGGTGCTCTGAGAGACAACCAGTTTTGTACCCCTTATGCTCTGGTGTGTCACAGTAGAAAAGCATAAGCAAAGTAGTGAAAGATGATGGTGCATCCTTGTACATGGGAATGAGTGGAGCTTTCTTAAGTGTCTGGGGAGGCAGTTGCAAGAGCAAGATCTTTCAATAACATTAATTATAACATACATGTTATGATTACTGAAAACCAGATAAGAAATTAACTTAGATGTCTAAGCATATTCAAGCCTCACATTTGCATAGGAAATTTAATTTATTGAACTTCTATCGCAATGCTGTCATGTGACATCTAATAGCCTACTTCTTCATGGAGAACCTGACAAGCTACTGAGAGTCTATTGCCCACTTGGGAAAGCCTGGCAAGCTCCCTGTGGCATATTCCTATCCAAAATACAGTAACAGATATACACATACCTCTTGGAGAGCCCTGCAAGCTACCGAGAGTATCCTGCCCACATGGCAGAGCCTGGCAAGCTACCCATGGCATATTTGATATGCCAAAAACAGTAACAATATATCTCATTCCCCTGACCCTGAAAGAGTCCAATCATTGGGAAAGATGAGTAAGGAGAGGCTGCTAAAATCTCAGGGCTGAGTGTAATAGAGACGTTACTGGTGTCTGCGCGAGTAAATTGACGAACAATGGGATGACAGTGATACAGTGATACAGTGAACTTCTATCAGAAGCTACTGTGTGAAATTAAAGGAAGCATTCACTTGCATAACCATATCTTAAAGTCCCTGGGGCAGATAATGCATGTGTCCATTATCAGGTTGTACAAAAGTTCAAGCCAGTAAAATTGTGCTGATTTGCAGGTCGCTCTTCCAAAGATTCAGTGGGTCAGATATCTGTTCATGTGGACATCGCTACTGTGCCGGGAACTGGAGAATATAAAGTCATTGTAAAAGGTATATTTCTGGCCCAGATAAATTAAATATCCTTGAGAACTTCAAAGTAATAGTGATATTTGAAATGTATGTCTCTCTTCGTTATGTTCTTTAAATGTGTGTTAAATTACTGTAGGGTATGCTTAGATATCAGGCTTTTTATTTCAAACTAAAAGAAAAATTCAATGATACAATACAATGAATGCCCACATTGGGGCAGAAGGTAGGAGGTCACACCTATGGGTTAGGGGTTACTCCTGGTTTTGTGCTCAGAAGTAACCCCTGACAGAGCTCAGGGGATAATGTCTGGTGCTGATACTGATTCAAGTTCAGAATGATGCCAGGCAGGTCCTTTACCTCCTGTAATATCTCTCGGGCAACTCGCCCACATCGTTTAAAGTACCTAAATGATTTTAAAAGATTGCTGATCACATTTCAGAACCTTACACACTGAAAATTCCTGTTGTTAGCATCAATAAATATTTATTGAATATTAGTGCCATGATTGGCTCTATAACTTGTTAAATAAATTCTATTCTTGTTCCATTAAGTCAACATGTTTTATTTACAAATTGGCAAACATTTTTATATGATTTCTAACAGCTGGTTTGATTTTTAGGTAAGTGGTTAAATATAATTATTTTGTATTTTAAAAATACAATCTTTTTTTTTTCTTTTTGGGTCACACCCGGCGATGCACAGGGGTTACTCCTGGCTCTGCACTCAGGAATTAACCCTGGCAGTGCTCAGCGGACCATATGGGATGCTGGGAATCGAACCCGGGTCGGCCGAGTGCAAGGCAAATGCCCTACCCGCTATGCTATTGCTCCAGCCCCTAGAAATACAATTTTGGGTCAGAGAAAGAGAACACTGGGTAAGGCACTTGCTTTGCCTCTGGCTGAACCAGATTTGATCCCCAGTACTACATATGGTGCCCTGTGATCCCTGACTGCAAAGCAAGGAGTAAATCCTCAACATTGTGGGGTATAGACCAAACGCCATACACACAACAACAACAACAACTGCAACAATAAAAGCACAGCTGAACGTAGTAGTCATTTCAAAGGTGGTTTATGGATAATAGTCCATATTAAATTTTTATATACTTTTGTACTTATTATATTAAATGATACTTACTTTTTTGTTTTTTAATTTTTTTAATGAATCACCATGAGATACAGTTAAAGACTTACAAATTTTCGTGATTATGTTTCAGTCATACAATGATCGATACCCATCCCTCCGCTAGTGCTCATTCTCTACCACCAATGTTCCCAGTATCCCTCCTGCCACCCCGACCCCATCCTCCCCAGACCCCACCTATGATGGCAGGCATTTAAGTGGATCGACATGGAGAGAATCATGTTAAGTGAAATGAGTCAGAGAAAGAGAGATACAGACAGACAAAGAATGACTGCACTCATTTATGGAATATGAAGTAACACAGTGAGAGACTGACCCCCAAGGGTAGCAGAGATAAGGGCCAGGCAGATCACTCCAAGGCTTGAAAGCTGGCCTCACATGCTGGGGGAAAAGGCAGCTGTGATAAAGAAAGGACCACTACTAATATTTACTTTTATTCAGAGCATTATACCCCAATATGCTTTTAATTGCAGTAACTAATATACTTTTATTCTAAAAGTAGAACTGCTGCAATCTATGATGGATTAGACTCTGGATTGATAAGAACATAGATGAGTGCTCGTTTAAGGATACAATCATTGATCTTAAATATTTTTAAAGAATATACCAATGTACATCAAATGCTCAAAATTCTATCAACATATCATGTTGGCTGTTCTAGCAGTAAGGGTACTTACATGTATCATCAACCAAAGATATGCAAACTGTACAAACAAAATATAATGTTAATGGGCTGTGATCAGAGGCACAGAGGTAAAAGAGCGTGTCCTTGGGGCTGGAGAGATAGTTCAGGGGCTAAAACACTTGCTTTGCACACAGCCAACCCCAGATAGAACCAAACCATATGTGGCACCCAGGAGCGGGAGTACCACAGAGCCAGGAGAGGGCCCTGAGCAAAACTGAGTGTGTCCCCTACACCCGACTCCCCACATACAAACAATAAACGAACAAATCACAGGAAGAATACTCAAATAAATTGTTTATGATGCATAAAATTGGATACCAAGCATAACATAAACAATTAGTGATTTAAGATTAGATTCTATATTTAACAATTAGTTAAATATGAACCCATGTGAATATTTATAGTAAATCTAGAGTTTTATATACATATAAATGTTTTATATATTTTAAATATAAATATATGTATTTATATACTTTAACATATAGTATGTAAACATATAAATATATTACATATTTGAAATATATACAAAGATAAATATATATGAATATATTTCTATATGTTGTATGTTGAATCCAGGCTAGAGCGACAGCACAGCAGATAGGGCATTTGCCTTGCATGCAGCTGACCTGGGTTTGATTCCTCCGTCCCTCTTGGAGAGCCCGGCAAGCTACCGAGAGTATCTTGCCCACACGGCAGAGCCTGGCAAGCTCCCTCAAGGCATATTTGATATGCCAAAAACAGTAACAAGTCTCACAATGGAGACGTTACTGGTGCCCGCTCGAGCAAATCGATGAGCAACGGTATGGCAGTGACAGTGATACAATGAACCCCATATAGAAATATATCTAATGAATTATAAAGATGCCTATGTTAAACTTAATAAATACAATTGTTTCACACTATGACATTGATACTGATTAATGTTATATATTGACATATATCAGAACATTAACAACTTTTCAGGGTAATAAAGTTATAGTATTTATTGTAAACTATTTTCTTTAAAATTTAGAGATAGTTTATAAAGAATATTCTCAATACAGATATTATCTTTTATCCTAAACAAACTTTTATTAACACATAATTTTATCATTTCATTGATAGTAAACTATTCACACTAATATCACATTACTTAAACTGAAAATTCCATCAAGTGGATTCTAGGAAGAAAATTATTTTCCAGGTGTTTTCCTACAATTGTTCTAAGGCATTAGATAATTCAGGTCATAGTTTCATTCTTTAAAGTGAATAGCCGAAAGAAGAGGCTATTTTTTGATGCTTTCTCTAGCTGACAGTATTCATTTCCCTTGTCCTCTTCATTTTCAGTGATTGCTATTAATGACCTGCATTGGCAGACCACGGCAATGTTCCGTCCCTTTGTGGAAGTTTGTATACTGGGACCCAACCTCAGCGACAAGAAGAGAAAACAAGGCACAAAAACCAAGAGCAACACGTGGTCACCAAAATACAACGAGACGTTTCAGTTGTAAGTCACGATCCAAACAAATCTGTTCAACCTGGCTATCGAGTAGGACTGACGCTGAATTTTCTAAGGACCACAAAACCTTTCGTTATTCCTTATCACTGATTCCATGCAAGTGAAGAACGTCAATGCTTTTAGTTTTCTTTTATTCCTTCCATCCTCTCAAGACCAGAGTTAGGGACCTAAACCACAGTACAGGGGTAGGGCATTTGTCTTGCACGCAGCCAACCCGGAGTCAATCCCCAGCATCCCATATAGTTCCCCAAGCGCCACCACGAGTGATTCCAGAGTGCAGAGTCAGGAGTAAACCCTGAGCACTGCCAGTTTTACCCATAAAACAAGCAAACAAAAGAAAGAATTTAACTAGGATACTGTCAATGAAATGAAGACTGACTGCTTATACTGAATACTTGGATAACTTGACAGAGCATGTAACTTAAAAATGGAAACCTGAAAAAAAGGAACAAAAAATTTAATTTAAAAAATAAGGGGGCTGGAGCGATAGCACAGAAGGTAGGGGGTTTGTCTTGCATACAGCCAATCTGGGGTTCAATCCTTGGCATCCCATATGGTCCCCCGAGCACCACGAGGAGTAATTCCTGAATGCAGAGCAGGACTAACCCCTGTGCATCACTGGGTGTGACCCAAAAAGCAATAAATAAATAAGTAAATAAATAAATAAATAAATAAATATAAAAAATAAGTAAATATGGCTAGCAAGTCAGAGAAGAGAATTGAAAGCATTTTAGACCCTCATTATCGCTAGTATTAGGAAGCAAAGGTATGAACTTGCCTAGAACTTTTAAGAAACAATCGAAGGTAGACAAGGGAATGAGATGAAATAGTTTGGTGAGGTTGTCAGGCTCCGCAGAATCAACTACATTACTACAGTCTAGCATTCAGAGAGACAAGGTTGCATTCTAAGTTAAATAGAAGGTCTTGAAAGATTTTAAGTGAGCAGATAATGAATCTGCTTTACATATTCAAGTGAGTAATATATTTCTGTACAGAAATGTAACTATAGAGAAGCAAAGTCAATGTTGAAAGAGAAGTTAGAAGAGCATTATTAGTAGCACAAACATGAAACAATAGTGGACTGGTGAGATTTCAGTAGGGAAATGAATATCAGTAGCAGGGAGAAGAAAATAAGTGTATGTGCCTTGGAAATAGATTTTATAAAGCTCACAGTGGACTGTAGACAGAACATAAAAGAATGTATAAAATGTGTTACCAAGAACATTCATTTTAGAATAAATCAAGATGGGTTTATTTACAACAGAATTTGTAGGAAACAGAGAGAATTCAAGAAACAGTGATGTTTCTAGGCCACACTGGGAGTTAGGTTTCTGCGTCCGAAGGAAGGACTGTTTCTGAACTAGGAGAGAGAAAACTTCATGTGTAGTCTGAAGTGACCTACATCGTTTGAAACAGACTATTTTAGACCATTTCACAGATGAAGAGCTGATAAGTATGGCCTCACTCTCATGATTCCTTCTGATTTCCTAAGAGGGCTCTTTTGGGACCGAATTCAATTATAAGCCAAAGCCTGAGAAACTCCACCGGTGAAGTTCTCACAAGTCAGCCTCCTATTGCAAAGAGAAATGAGAAGGTAGAAGACAAAACTCAAATAGAGCAAATAGAATGTATCTCTCCCTGAGTCACATCAACAATGACCCAGGGGCCTTTGACTGCAGCTAGAGAGGATTTGGGATTGGGTAGAATAGTTTTAGGATTGGATAGACAGGGATAGACTGAGATGAGGGAATAAGAAGCTCAGGAACAAAAGAATTTTTGTTTAATCTGAAGATCCTTATTAGACATCCAAGAGGAGATGTAAAATACTAAGTAGTATGTAGTATATAACTTGATAATTATCTGTATATAAAAATATACGCATGTAATTACCACTGTAGCACTGTTGTCCCGTTGTTCATCAATTTGCTCGTGCGGGCACTACTAACATCTCCATTGTGAGATTTGTTGTTACTGTTTTTGGCATATCAAATACGCCACAGAGAGCTTGCCAGGCTCTACCGAGCAGGCAGGATACTCTCGGTAGTTTGCCAAGCTCTCTGAGAGGGACAGAGGAATCGAACTCAGGTCGGCCGAGTGCAAGGCAAAATCCCTACCCACTGTGCCATTGCTAATTAGCACTGTAGTGCTGTCATCCCATTGTTCATTGATTTGCTCAAGCGGGCACCAGTGACGTCTCCATTGTGAGACTTGTTGTTACTGTTTTTGGCATATCAAATACGCCACGGGGAGCTTGCCCAGCAGAAGGCAAAATAATCTCAGTAGCTTGCCGGGGCTCTCTGAGGGGGACGGAGGAATTGCTAATTAACTCCATAAATTAGATAAAGTAACTGATTTGGGGATTGATAGAGAAAATGGGGCGGAGGCACAAGACCACATCCTTGGTGCTTGCACATGAACCTAAAAATGGTTTCTTACTGGTTGTTTGTTATGCACACTTTCATTTTTTTCATTTCAGTCATTGTGCTTTGCCATACTGTTGCCATACTGTTGAATGCACACGGCATCCCAACATGACACCCTTCAGAGTCTCCACTGTCTCAGTATCCCTCCTACTACCAGCCCTTGGTTCTGTTCCCTTGCTTTGCTTCTTTATACCCCTCATATGAGAGAGAGCACGATACGCCTGTCCCTTTCCTTCTGACTGATTTCACTCAGTTCCTTTCCCTCCAGTTACACACTCTTTATCTTGCGTTGTTTTCTTACCCATTAAAACTTATCTATTCTTCCACAACCATTCATGGGTTAGCATATAATTCATATAGGTCACCATATAATTATATAACTACATAATCACTTGTGCAAATAAAATTTCACAAAATTTCACCTATTTACTTACTTACCATATTACTTAACTGGAGCAATAGCACAGTGGATAGGGCATTTGCCTTGCACACAGCCAACCCAGGTTCAGTTTCTCCGTCCCTCTCGGAGAGCCCAGCAAGCTACAGAGAGTATCTCACCCGCACGGCAGAGCCTGACAAGCTCCCCATGGCATATTTGATATGCCAATAACAGTAGCAAGTCTCACAATGGAGACGTTACTGGTGCCCACTCGAGCAAATCAATGAGCAACTGGACGACAGTGCTACAGTGCTACCTTATTACATAAACAGTTTAAAATATTTTAAAAGCATTATAAATTTATGATTCACACAAAATTCACATAATCTTCAATATTCATCAACTCTTCAAGCTGTCAAGACTATAATTCTGAAAAAGGTGGGATTATTTTAGGTTTTTTTCTTTCTTTTTTGGGGGGGGGCTACCCGGCATGCTCCTCCTGGCTCTGTACTCAGGGATTACTACTATTATCAAAAGCCAGGTGTGGAACCCAGGTCAATCCCATGCAAGGCACATGCCCTACCCACTATACTATCACTCCAGTCCCAGAAAAGGCAAAATTTTGATGTAATTTTATTTACAAAGAAAATATCTGATTCTTATGCTATCCTAATTTCGTCTTACCCACCAAGTTTTCACAATGTCAAAGAAATGTCAGATTGTCTATAAAGTCCATAGTGCATAGCACTGTCGTAGCACTGCTGTCCCATTATTCATCGATTTGTTCTAGCGGGCACCAGTAACGTCTCCACTGTGAGACTTGTGTTACTGTTTTTGGCATATCATATACGCCACGGGAATTTTGCCAGACTCTGCTGTTGGGTGAGATACTCTTGGTAGCTTGCCGGGCTCTCTGAGAGGGACGGAGGAATCAAACCCGGGTTGGCAGTGTGCAAGGAAAACGTCCTACCCACTGTGCTATCGCTCTGTTCATAGACTATCTTATAGAATATCTCTGGCCTCTGATCGAGGTCTATGTACTTAACATTCAACACATATACACTAAAGATCTATATCCTAAGGACTGTAGCTGGCCCTGGGGAAACAGCTATGAATGAAACTGGAGATTTGACCTCATGAGGCCTACAAGATAGCTCAGGATCAAGGGCATGGCTTACCACACTTAGAGAATTGCTGTCCGATTTCATTAGCCAAGTATCACCAGGAGAGGCCCCCAGGGCCCTTTGAACACTGGAAATCAGGGGAATAAAAGAAGATTTGACCTTAATGAAACAGATTTTTTTAAAGAAAAAGATAAGTATGTCATAGTACATAATTTATCTATAAAGTACGTGGTATCGATGCTGCCTTGAAGTGACACGTTCTACAAAATGTTAGAGCAGAAAATGTCATGTGACAAAAAAAGGAATTTTGAAAACATATACTACTGAGTAATAGAAATTTGTTAGAGAGTCGGTATCTAGGGATGTCGGTATTTAGGTAGCTAAAGTAAAGGGCAGGGGAGGAATCTCATCACTCGGGCTTTATTTTGTTTAGTTCTGCACCAACAACTTACCTTAGGTTAATATTAGTAGAGACCATCCTTGGACTCTTGTCAGAACAGACAGGAATCACTTTAGTTATGAAAGAATTGTTACTGAAGCACCAAGCTCTGCTAGAACTCATTTACTGTGGATGTTTGCATTAAACAGCTTCCTAAGAATAGTGCTTTGATAAGGTAGAAGTGTTTTTCCTCACATCCAAGAAAAGGCTCCTAGAGCAACTAGAGTAGCTATAAATCTGAGGTAAAGGTAAAGGGGGGGAGAGGAGAAATGAAGAAACTGATGTTGAAATGGCACAGAGAATTTTCCAAGACTCTCTTGCCCTGAATAAGTGCCATTCTAATCCTGTATCCATAAGGAGACCATCCTATGATTCAGTATCTCATAATATTTTGGTTCTGATTTCTATTGATATATTATAAACCCAATCAGTAATGCTTACTCAGATTGATTTTCTATACCTGTCTAAGAAAGGAGAAACTTTAAGTTATATATCTAAGGAATAAATATATCTTATAGCCTAGTTCTCCTTCTGGGAGAACCTGGCAAACTAACCGAGAGTTTCCTGCCCACATTGGGAGACCCTCGAAAAGTCCCCATGGTGTATTAATGTGCCAAAACCAGTAGCAAGCTGGGTCTCATTCCTCTGTACTTAAAGAGTCTCCATTGTGGCATCATTGGGAAGGATGAGTAAAGAGAGGCATCTAAAATCTCAGGGCTTGGACAAATGGAGACATTACTGAGACCACTCGAGAAATTCGACAATCAATGGGATGATGATGATGATGATGATGATGATGATGATGATGATGATGATGATGATGATGATCCAAGGAATACATATGTAAAAACTAAGAGAAACTTAAAGGGCATTACATCAGGATTAAAATATAATGCTACACAATTTATTGATATACTGATACATATACCAAATTTCTGCAGTAGTTTAGAAGTCTTATGATACTCACGTGAAATAAGCTAAAATTTTCTGGTTTTAATTCACACAGCATTCTGGGTAATGAAAACCGTCCAGGGGTCTATGAACTACATCTCTCCGTGAAAGATTACTGCTTTGCCCGAGAAGATCGAATCATCGGAATGACAGTCATTCAGCTACAGAACATTGCCGAAAAAGGGAGCTACGGGGCATGGTATCCTCTTTTGAAAAATGTCTCTATGGATGAAACTGGTTTGACTATTCTTAGAATACTTTCTCAGAGAACCAGTGATGATGTGGCTAAAGAATTTGTAAGACTTAAATCTGAAATAAGATCTGCCGAAGAGAGTGCTTGAAACAAGCACTTCAAGGTACCATCTTCAAAAGTAAACTCTTTGACTATTGCATGCATGTGCACATATATGGGAATGTTTATTTCACTGTTTCAGTGTTTGCCAGTACTCAAGTGCAATGTCTACAAGGTATGCAAAAATCCTATGAACTTTTATATCCTTCTGAGAAATAAATGTTCCATGAAGTGCCAAAATTATTTCAAGTAAAATATATTATCTCTTTTGAAATACTTGTTTCATTTCACTACCACTTTCTCCTTGATTAAGTTTACTAAAAATCAATTACCCTTTTGAGTTCGTTAGTTGTTTTTGTTAAATTCACTTATGTTTCCATATTTCAGAATGTGTTTGTCAAATTCTATTTTATTTAGACTTACCGTATTATAGATGTCTTACAAAAAACCCTTTTCTATTACAATAGAAATGGAGTTACATCTAGAGTTTGTAATTTTATAGTTGCAGATATATTGTGATGAATTTTGCATACAAATTAAAATAGACAAGGTAGAATATTTTATGCTGACCAGTTACCAGCCTTTCTGAAATATCACTGTGAAGAAGTGCTATTAAAGCAAACTTATACAAAGCAATGCTAAATAGAGTTTGTTAACAATGTTTAATATATTAAAAACTTCGTTCTTTAAAACTGCCATGATCACATTGCATTTGCAAAAAAAAAAAGTAAGTTGATGCATTTGTCATTTAGCGTTTGTCTTGGCTTTACTGAATTTCATACTTTAGAAGATCATAGGATCAGTGGTTTAGAAAGGATGTAGCAGATTGAATTTTTTAAATTACCTACAATGAGTATGTACATTGTTAAGTGTCTTCCCTCTAGCAGTTATGACTCTTTCCTTATTTACTCATTTCTATAATCAGTTAAATGCTTTTTTTATTTTAAAAATATTCAGCAATTTATACTGAATGCAGCATTATTATATATTGCACTGGAGCAAAAAGTCATGTCTTCCTCTATTTAGTAAAAAATGTAAAATAAAGCCTGAGAAATTGCTAACAATTTTACAATTTATGTTATTTATCAGCTAAAGATGCATCTGACTCAATAGAAAAAAACAATATAGCACAAAATTATTGCTAGGTTGGTTTTTGAATATGAAATAGTTTATGAATATTTGAACTTTCTTTATTTTTATGGTTTGACTTTTTGGAGCCTGTGTCTAAATATTTGGCTGTAGACAGTACTTCAAAATTGTAACTATGGTCATAACTATTTGTGGACAGCATACAAATGCAGGAACAAGAGCCTGTTTTGTAAACAACCTCGTGAGATATGGTAGAAACAGAAATGAATAGTATCATGACTCAGAACCGTTTTGTGTTGCTGGATACGAAACCATATTTTAGTGACAACCAACCACTAATTCATGTTAACATGGTAGGAAATTGCTTTGTTAATGACTTCTTCAATGCAATCCTTTGGTTTATGCATTAATAAATGGTTGTGACTGAGCACATGAAATACTTTATTGTACCTTCTGCCTTTTTGTTTTATTGATACAACATCATTTCATTATTCAGAAATAAAAATTCCAGAAACAATTCTCACTTTGTTTGTATTTAATATCTCTTAGAACTGAGGGGAAAAAATCTAGGTTTATTAATGGAAGAGAGATACAGATTACATGATATTAACATTGAAATAAGAGATAGCCGAAGCTCCCAGCAACTATATATCTCTGAGAAATGTTGAGCACATAAAAAAAATTATTAACGGGGCGCTGGAGCAATAGCATAGCGGGTAGGGCATTTGCCTTGCACGCAGCCAACCCTGGTTCAATTCCCAGCATCCCATATGGTCCCCTGAGCAACGCCAGGGGTGATTCCTGAGTGCAGAGCCAGGAATAACCCCTGTGCATCACCAGGTGTGACCCAAAAGAAGCAATAAATAAATAAATAATTTTTTTTAAAAAATTATTAACTAGGGGCTGGAGTGATAGCACAGCGGGTAGGGCATTTGCCTTGCACTCGGCGGACCCGGGTTCGATTCCCAGCACCCCATATGGTCCCCTAAACACTGCCAGGAGTAATTCCTGAGTGCAAAGCCAGGAATGACCCCTGTGCATCGCCAGGTGTGACCCAAAAAGCAAAAAAAAAAAAAAAAAAAGCAAAATAAAGACAAAAATGCTTCCTTTAAAAAAAGAAATTATAAACTAACATATATACAGAAAACAACATTAAATAAAAACTTGAATTATAAAAGATTTTGCTCTCCTGTTGAAACTTTTATTCTAGATTGTACAAAGTCCCCACTCTCAGGCTGTGTCAGCCCCTCACTCACACGGGGATTACACGTGAAAGGATGTTCCGGGGCTCTCCCGGCAGCTCTCTCTCTCCGCCCGTGTTCGGTGCTCTCGAGCGGCTTCTCCACCAGGGACAGCTGTTGCCTTGGAAGGAAGAACGAGGGCCAAGCTGGTTGCTGATTAGTTGCCGTTTATTCATTCTCTCATCTCTCCCAGCTCTCTCCAACCCTCTGTGTGTGTGTGTGTGTCTGTTTGTCTGTCTGTCTCTAACCGCTCAATTCTTTCTTCCCACTGTATCCATCTCCTCTCTCTCTCTGCTGTCTCTGTAACCGTCTCTCCTTCAATCCCCCCACAACAACCTTCAATCCATCCTTCTCCCTGCAGCCTTTCTCTTTTATCCTCTCACCACGCCTCCCCAAACATGCCTCCCCACAGGAAGCATGATCCAAAAGTTTTTCCAATCTTCCCGACCACCTGCAGCCCAAAGGGGCAAATCAGCCGTTAAGGTGTGTTTTTCCTCTCCTTAGACCTACTACTTAATTAGCGTCTTTAATTCTCCTTCCTCATATTTACCATTCTGTATGGACACAGATGAATAGATGCTTTTAGGCCTGGAAGGTGACTCTCCTGGGAACATCTCACCACAGACTCAGACTACAGTGCTCAGGCCGGATCAATCATTCCTAACCCCAGCAGGGTCCAATTCTAGTTATTACTTTTGGATCACGACAGAATTTGTCCGTGACCAAGCTCTTAACTTATAGTTAAGGATTAGGGCACTTTGGCCAGGCCCATCTCGATGCCAGGGTAGCTCATAGCTCACCGCTTGCCCTGGGTCCATCCAGTCCCTTGTCGGGCCCCTGCTTTTGGGGATGTAGGAAGTAAGGGCAACTGAGGCTTAAGTCCAGAGAGCAGATGTCCAGGAGGTAATATTATCTGGAGTCAATCAACTCCCAAGCCACAGGCTTGTCTTTTTAACGGTCTTCCTGTATCCATACAAAAAGCAATTGCTCTGAAATAACTCACCATGCAAAGAATATTAAGGAGAAGAGAAAGACAATATTTACAAGTCAGAGTCTGATCAGGAGACAAAGGTAATTGACAGGTTGGGGAGCAGTCAACAAACACAAGCTCCCAGCGGCTAAGGAGGAAGGGCAAACCAACATTATCCTTAACTAGATGTATCTTATAGTTATTTAAGAGACTGGAATTAACATGTTAACATCGTAAAATATAATATACTTGAACAATAGCAGTTAGGTTTTAAATTACTCACTTAAAATTATTAGCTAAGTATTTTTTAGTATTTGTAATTAAATCTATTTGTTCACTTAATACATAATGTTTCAAATTATAATGGTGTCATTTTGAATAGAGTCTATTTGTTACTAGTATAAACTAATGGTGTTAATTTTTAAATACTTATAAATTCTGCTATGTCTTTCTCCGTAGATACAGGCATATGTCTCCACAAAAAAAAGACTGCTGAGTTTATATACCAAATAAATAATCAATCTGAAGTGATTCTTCATCACCTATAAGGCTGTATTTAAGTGTGCAGAAATTTATTTATTTAGCTCCAAATAAAATGCATAAAGACAAAGCTCTGTCATTTGTCTACAGATGAACTTGATATTAGCAGTTCTTAAAGATATACATTTCAATCGACTCTTAGAGAAAATTATTTGCAGCCATAGTCAGGTATTTAATATTCAATAGAATTCTGATGAATGATTATTAAAGATAGTATGGGGAATATTGTCTTCCATAGAGGCAGGGGGAGGGTGGGAAAGGGGGGGTATACCCGGGATATTGGTGGTGGGGAATGTGCACTGGTGGAGCGATGGGTGTTTGATCATTGTGAGATTGTAACCCAAACATGAAAGCTTGTAAGTATCTCACGGTGATTCAATAAAATTTTTTAAAAATTTTTAAAAAATAAGTAATCAAATGTCTTTATCTGATTCATATATTTCCAGGATAGTTTATATATTGAATTATCTGTAAATAAGGCACATTTATAGATGACAATTATACCTTAATGTTTTCAATTTGATATTTTAAACAAATCTTTGAAGCAAGATTTAAATTCTTGCTTTTAAGTATTTCATAATAGAGGGCTGGAGCGATAGCACAGCGGGTAGGATGTTTGCCTTGCACTTAGCCAATCCGGGTTCGATTCCTCCATCCCTCTTGGAGAACCCGGCAAGCTACTGAGAGCATCCCGCCCGCACGGCAAAGCCTAACAAACTACCCATGGCATATTGGATATGCCCAAAACAGTAACAACAACAGAGTGAACTGATCTAAATAGGCCTTTACTAAGATGATTGATTACAGTTCCTTTTATTTAAATAAGACTGAATTATAGCTAAAATATTCTGTGCATTAGTGACTGAAACTTCAAGGGAGATGAAAGCTCTTTTTGCTAAGAAACTGCAATATATAGTAATGTCAGGTGCATTATTGTGCTAAAATCTTCACGTGATCTTCTGCAAGAGATAATGACCACATTTGGCAGATCTCCTGATCAAATGTTTGCTCCATGTTACTCATGTATCAGACATAATGCAGCAGATATATCAATGAACTAAGCCAATGAAAGCTACTTACTCTGGTGGATTTTACACTCTAGTATGGCAATATGAGGAAACTGAAACTCAGGAAATGCCATTCAACTTCTTTGGATAAGTGTCTTACATTGTTTCATAAAGTGTGATTCCAAGAATATTTTGAGAAATCTCCATACTGTTGATAAAGGCACATAGCTGCTTTGAAGAGGCACTGTATCCCGAATATGCACATAGTTGTGCAAAACCGTGGTTTTCAACTGGCAATTCAGTGCCAGATGGAAGATACTTTCTGTTCATTTGTGAATGCTACTTAACCGACAATGGTTTGCGATGACTGTTCTACAGAAAGTTAAAGACACAGTCCTGATGTTTGTGCAGTAGGCAAGAGCTGTTGAGATTAAAAACATTTTAGAAGATTTTCCTTTCAAATTTAACAGTGTCTATTCTAGTTCCTTGAAGAATATCTTCAGTATTGTGATGGGAATTACAAGAAATCTGTATAATCCTTTGAGTAGGATAGTCATTTTGATAATAATAATTCTTCAGCTCATGAACTTGAAAAATTGTTTCGCTTACTGGGATCTTCTTCTGTTATGTTTAACAGAAGAACCTTTATGCACAACATAAAGCAAGGAAAGACTCTTCAACAAATAATGCTCAGAAAACTGATAACCTGGGGGCCGGAGCGATAGCACAGCGGGTAGGGCGTTTGCCTTGCACTCGGCTGACCCAGGTTCGATCCCCGTCATCCCATATGGTCCCCCAAGCACCGCCAGAAGTAATTCCTGAGTGCAAAGCCAGGAGTAACCCCTGAGCATCGCTGGGTGTGACCCAAAAAGCAAAAAAAAAAAAAAAACTGATAACCAGTGACCAAAAAAAGAATTGGAATCCTATTTCATGTCATTTACAAAAGTTAGTTCAAAGTGAACTTTCTTAAAAGAATCACAGATGGACTTAATTAAATTAACTTTAACATAATGAACTTTAACTTAATTATGTTTAAAAAACTTAAATGTTTAAGTTAGGAGCAAATGACTAAATGTGTGTTAGCTGACTTTCATATCTCTAGAAATACATCTCAATAAAAATATAAATTTATAAAATATATATGCAGAGAGATGTTTAAAGCAGCTTTATAACAGAAAACAAATAGACCAGAATCAAAGCAAATGTTCATGAGCAAATGATTAAATAATTTGTGACTCATGTATATTATAAAATACTGTAATTAGAATAATTATATAATACATTTACATTATATAAAATATCAATGAAATTATATATATCATATATAATTATATCCATAATGTGAGATAGATACACACAGAAAGGTGTTTAATCAATTTATTTTATTAAATAAAAGTTGCAACAATACATAAAATAGAGGACTAACATTTAAAATCTATAAATCACTCACAAAGCTCAGCAACAAAAATAACAATCCCAGGTTAAGTGGGAAAAAGAGGGTTCTAGGCACTTTGATAGTGATGTTTAGTGACCTAGTAAATAAATTATTTGAACTTCAATACTATTGTAAGAATATTATCTAAAGTATGCACTGCAGCACTGTAGCACTGTTGTCCCATTGTTCATCAATTTGCTTGAGCGGGTACCAGTAACATCTCCATTGTGAGACTTGTTGTTATTAGTTTTGGCATATCGATTATACCACGGGGAGCTTGCCAGGCTCTGCCGAGCGGGCGGGGTACTCTTGGTAGCTTGCCGGGCTCTCTGAGAGGTCAGAGGAATCGAACCCGGATCAGCTGCCTGCAAGGCAAATGCCCTACCCGCTGTGCTATCGCTCCAGTCCAAACTATATTCTAAACAAGCTTAATTGGCAAAATCTATCATGATTGCAGGTAGCTTTATTTTCCTTCAGAGAAATCTTTTTTCTCAGTTTCAAAATAAATGTACATTCAACTATAATGTGGCTATTTACTATAAAAGACAAATGTACTGCAGTTCCTTCCATTACTCACTGATACATAAAATAGACAATAAAGACAAATGTGTGCCTTCTAAATTTTATTTAATAATCTTAAAGAAATTTAAATATAATAAAATTTACCATCCTAATTATAAAGTTTGCTGGCCTCAGACAAACTTTATAATTTGATTCTGACTTTATAATGATTATGAAGATATGAAATGTTTCCACGATCCCCAAAGTTGTCTTGCACCCCTCCTTAATCAATCCTGTCATTCCTGTTTTTTCAGAGCCCCATTATATGCTCTTTCTAACTAGAAATTGTGTACTATAAAATTTCGCATGGGTATACTACAAACAGAATGTACCTTTTGTGTAAAAGTTTAAAATTAATCCATTGATCTATTTTATTATGAATAAAACTCCTCATTTTTGTTACAGAAAGGTATTCTGTAGCATGGACCTGATTGATTCTTTTACATGCTGGCATACAAGCAAATTGTATACAAATTGTATAACAAATTTCCTGTTAGGAGCTAATACCGACAATGTCTTGAATATTGGGGTCCAAGTTTTAAATGGTTATATCTTTTAGCTTACCTTTAATAAATCCTAAAAATCGAATTACTTTGCCAACTCAAAAGGAATAGTTAAAGAAAGTATAATAAAAGAACTATTCAGGTAAGGTAGATTTCATTAAACCACAAAAGGCAGTGAAAACTCCCGCGGTAAGCAACACAGGAGTAGGAAGTGGTTTGTAGAAACTAATGAAAGTTTTATAAAAGGCTCATTCAAAACTTGATTGCAGCAAAAAAAAAAAAAAGGAAAGGAAGATTTAAAAAAAAAAATCTCTTCTCTCTCTTCTACTCTATGACTATCTTTTGAGTTCCAGGGAACCTAATTTACACAATACATAGAAATCAACCTCTATAGAAGGACAGGGAAGGAAAGGAATCAAGAAAGGAAGAAGAGAATGGGAAGTAATGGATGAACAGGCATCAGGGCCTCAGTTGTACCTGTGATATGACTGAGGGGTACAGTCATATACCCAAAACACAGATTCAACAAAATTTAAAAACATGACATCTAAGCTTCAACCACTGAAACTGATAGACAGGGATGGAGGGGGAAGCAGGGTATGGAAGGAATCCGGGAACACAGCAAAGGTAAGTTGACACTGGTGTTGGTTGGTACTGAATTACTGGTGTAGGCCTAAAACTCAACTATCAATAGTCTACAAAAAACTTTGTAAACCACGGTTATTTAATTAGAAATTTTTTTTTTAAGAGTGAAAAAGAAATCAACCTCTGTAACATAGAGCAAAGTACCTGGAAAGCAAAGCTTGAGAAGGAATTTGAGAATATTTAACATAAACACCGGCATAAATTCCTAGCATCAACTTTCAGTTGCTTCTGAAGTTTTGATAGAAGATAATGAGACTATTTCCATAGACATATCCTTTTTACTCAATTGACACCCACAATCAAGAGATGATGTTTCCTTTAACATGGACCTCTTTTATCTCAGCTTTATTTTCGGGGTCCTTTCAGGCTGGTGACTGACACAGGATCTGTGATGAAATCCTGAGTGACATTTTCTCCTCCTTTAAAACTTGTTTCACTCCATCATAGGGAGTTTATTTCAAACCAAATTCATTAAAGAAAAAAAAAAGCTAGATAAGGATAACCAAACTTCCATAGTTAGATAACTATACTCTGTTGGGTATTTACTTTCAGGTCATAAGTAAACCAGAATTTATTGTGTCCATGGACATTTGTTCTTTATTATGGATTTATATTATACATTCCAAAATAAAAATGTTCTCTGATGGCTAACAGCAGATACCCAGGATATCCTGGTATATAGAGTGTCTCTGAACTTCATCATCATCATCATCATCATCATCATCATCATCATCATCATCATTCATCATCCCATTGATCTCGAATTTTTCGAGCAGTCTCTGTAACGTCTCTATTCATCCTAGTCCTGAGATTTTAGAAGCCTCTCTTTACTCGTTCTTCCCAATGATGCCACATTGGAGGCTCTTTCAAGGTCAGGGGAATGAGACCCAGCATTGTTACCAGTTTTGGCATATGAATACACCATGGGGAGTTTGCCAGGCTCTCCCATGTGGGCAGGAAACTCTCAGTAGCTTGCCAGGTTCTCCCAGAGGGACCTTGCTTTTAAGTCTCTGGATATTGGCCATTGGTGGGATTACATGGTGCCGGGGGCAGTCTCTGGGTGTGACCGCCTAACTACTGAAAAATGGGGAATCTGGGCAGAAGAGGCCCAGTCCCAACCCGAGCAGGCTTGGAGGTCTCAGCCCAGGTCCCACACACCGGGGTTCCTCTGCCGGTTCCTTCATGCGTGAGGCTCTCCGTACGTGTGGAGAGGAGCCTTGAGCATGGCTGTAGCTAGGCTCCGGAGGTCTTTGGCCACGGGAGCTCTGCTTGGGGTGGGGAGGGAAGCTGGGGCCATCCCCTCGGAGGGGTCCCAGGGAAGACAGCCAGGTGCTTGGGCAAGAGACTCTCTGTGTCACTCTATTCTGGGAGCTACCTTTTAAGTCTCTGGATGTTGGCCGTTGGTGGGATTACATGGCACCGGGGGCAGTCCCTGGGTGTGACCGCCTAGCTACTGGAAAATGGGAAATCTGGGCGGAAGAGGCCTAGAACTTCACTTTCTATTATTAAAGGGTGACTGCTCTAGTACTTTAATAATGTCCAATTATTAAATGTCCAATCCTTCCTAACTGCTGATAAATATATGCCTGTCTGGGAACCACTGGACTGCTGTGCAATTAGAATACTATTTGCAGCTGCTGCAATTCAAGTTTCTTTCCAGGACTGAGTGTTAATTAATTCTGGCTTTCCTTTCAAAGAGAGGAATATTAAATAACCACCAGAAGTTAAACTCATTTCTATCTTGGACTGGTCCCTTTTCAAATATTTTACTCTTCTCGCTGGTTTTAGGAACTTTAAGAAATCAATCATTTGGATTGGGAAATAAATTTTATCCCTATGACCACCACTTATTAAGAAACAATGAACTCTGATTATTTTGAATCTACTATAAACTTAGGGCTTGGAAAATCCTTTAGGAACTGTTTTCTTTCTTTAATAATAATTGCTCCCATTGGAAGAGCACCTAGCACACTGTATAGAAATTGTTTTAAGCTTTCTGACACTTCATTAATTTTCACAACAAATAAATGAAGTATTAACTTATTATTATTAAATATTGTTATTATAAGTATTATATTAAGTCTTAGGAGACTGAGATTTAGATTTGTTATTTTATCCCATGTCATGTATTTGGTAAATTTGTTGAGCTATATGAGATTGAATTGCAGATTATATGACTTGTAACACTGTTATTCCTAGCCACCATGTCTTAACCACGTAACACAACATATGGCAGAACACCTGGATAGAATGAATATTGCCTCGTAGTCCTGGGTTCACTGTATGCAGTAATATACACAGGAGGCATTAGCTTTTCCAAACATTAGGTACTACTATTTTCTATAATTAAACCTAAATAACTTTTCATGGTTATTGAAATTTCTAAGAGTAGAAATTAAACTTTTCATCTCTCTCTAAGCTATTCCTTTTAGTAGGGTCTCTTCTCCTCTCCATCAGTAGGCAAATTTGGTTAATCCCCCTCATGAATGTACTAAATTTTTGGTAGCTACTTAACTAGAAAGGAACAGATAGCATGAAGTTGCTAATGGTGGGCAGAAAGAGACTGTCAAGTTATATTTCTCTCAGTCTAAGTCATATTTCTCAATGTTTTTAGTAAGAGGTATAAAAGTATGAGAAAAGTTAAGTTTAGGGTAATTGACAATATCTTGCAAAAAATCATGGAGTTTAGGATAGAATTCATTTGAAATGATAATTTAAGTATAAGGCTATCCACAATCATAACAATACTGTAAATAGTATTATATACTGTTAATTGACATACATAGTCATAAGATTTTCAGAACTTAATGTGAGAATAAAACACTCACTGATAGTAGTAAATAGAGATAATATACCACTATAATCCTACAGATCTAAAGTAAATTATTAGTAGGAATCAATTTCAGAACATCTCACAAATACTTTTTTAAAACCATGTGACATGTGACATTTGATTAAAGAAATATGTGTCATATTGGATATGCCAGAAACAGTAACAATAAGTCTCACAATGAGAGAAGCTACTGGTGCCCGCTCAAACAAATCAATGAGCAACAGGATGACAGTGACAGTGACAGTGTTTACACAAATTAGGGGTGAGGGCTGCTGTGTGCATTCGGTGGCCATGAGCTGCCCCCCCACCCTGGCTGGCCGCCACTGAGGAATGCAAAAAGGAGGGAACAGTGTTGCTGAGTTGGCTGGTGATCAATCACCATTTATTCCAATCTCAGTCCCGCCATTTATTCCATTCTCCCCGCATGCCTGTTCCAGTCTCATTGTGTGCCCCATTTCAGTCTCCTCTGCTCTTCATTCCTATCTCTTACTGTCCTTCATGCTGGCAAACAGACGTGTCCTTCATGCTAGTATGTCTGCTTGTCTGCCCCTTTCTCTGATTCCTCTTTTTTTTTTATTGAGAGTCTCTTGCCCCCGCACCAATTTCCCTCCCCACCCTGAGCAGAGCCACTGCAGCTGAAGACTTCCACAGCCCAGCCACAGCCATGCTCAAGGCCCTTCTCCACACGTTCAGATGAACCTCACGCATGAAGGAACCAGCAGAGGAATCCAGGTGTGTGGGACCTGGGGCTGAGACCTCCAAGGCTGCTTGGATTGGGACTGGGCATCTTCTGCCCAGATCCCCCATTTTCCATAGCTAGGCGGTCACACCCAGGGACTGCCCCCAGAGCCACGTAATCCCACCAACAGCCAACAGCCAGAGACTATAAAACCAAGCTCCCAGAATACATCTTATAGCCTAGTTCTCCCTCTCGAAGAACCTGGCAAGCTACCAAGAGTTTCCTGCCCGTATGGGAGAGCCTCACAAACTCCCTGTGGCGTATTCATATGCCAGTAACAATGATGGGTCACATTCCCCTGATCCTGAAAGAGCCTCCAATGTGGCACCACTGGAAAGGACAAGTAAAGAGAGACTTCTAAAATCTCAGGGCTAGAATGAATGGAGACTGCTTGAGAAATTCAACAATCAAAGGGATGATGATGATGGTGGTAATGATGATGATGATGATTGAATCATTGTGAGAACAGTTACAAAGCTTTCCAGTCTAAGTCTCGGTCATACAATGGTCAAACACCCATCCCTTCACCAGTGTACACCCTCCACCACCAAGAACCCCAGTGTAACCCCCATCCCACCCCTCCCACTGCCTATGTGGCAGATGATTTACTTTACTCTCTCTCCACTTACTCTCTCTCCACTTGCTCTCTCTCCACTTTGATCACATTCAATATTTCGACAAAAGATCCACCATTATTATTTGGAATTTTCCCCAGCATTCAGACCTGCCTATCTCTTATTCAGTGTCTCCTTCTCACCCTATCTCACAGCCCAGTTAAAAAGAAAGAGTTGGGGTTGGCAATTACACATAGGTGAGTTAGCACAATCAACATATGTAGAGCCCTTCCTTCCGGGAAACTCTTCTAAGACAAAGATCTCTTTTGCTAGGAGATTTGCTCAAGGGCAGAATTTCATTTAAGGGTGTATTTCTCCTTTCCTTAGTCCATATCCATTTAAAAGTCATCTTATATGTACTTCTTAATAATCTTTCTAGTCATTTTATACAGACACAGTAAGAGATACATTAAGTTTATAAGATGGCTTTCCTGGGGTCAGCTCGCTATATATCCCAGACTACCATCCTCACGCTAGATCAGTCCTTCCTAATCCCAGAAGGGTCCTTGTCCAGTCACTTCTCTTTGGGTCATGACAGAATTTGTCCATGACTGTGCTCTTATTATAAGTTTCATGGTGCTTGGCCTGTCCCTTTTCGATGCCAGGGTAGCTCACAGCTTGCCCTAGGTCCATCCAAGTCCCTTCGTCTGGACCCTGTTTTTTTCGGTGACAGGAACTAAGGGAAACTGGAGCTTAAGTTGATTAAATATGACAGATGTCAGTAAAATATTATTCAAAGTTAACTAACTCCCAAGTTACAAGAGTATAGCATCAACTGTCTTCCTGTGTCTATACAAAAAGACATTGCTCTAAAGTAAACTGCAAATGACATGAAGAAAAGAGAAAAGCAATATTTCACTTACAAATACAAAATCCAGAGATCTCTGAAGAATCCAAGAGACCTTTACAAGTCACAGGTTCCGATTAGGGAAAAATGAGTGATTAACAGATAGGGGAAGAGCAACACAAAGAAGAAGTTAAAAATGAGTACCAAGGAAATGAGAGGACTTCAAGAGCACTGTGATGGGTGTTAGTAAGTGTATAAGCTCCTTGCTGCAGAGGAGAAAGAACAAAACCAATGTTATCCAACAGAAATATACTAGACGTGAGTACCTTCTCGGAGATTTCTAAATTAGAAAGCATTAGAGTTCGTGTCAGATCAAGAGGAGGCAGGGAGTGTAAAAAACTAAAAAACGCCGAGGGGCGAGTGCACTCGCGGGCTCTCCAGGCAGCTCTGTCTCACCACCCGCGTTCGGTGCTCTGGAACCGCAGTGTGTGGACTGGATCGGGACGGCCGGTGGTCAAGGACAGGCAAGGAAGAACGAGGACCAAGCTGGTTGCTGATTAGTTACCGTTTATTCAATCTTTCATCTTTCTCATCTCCAGCACTCCCAGCTCCGGCCTCTCTCTGGATCTACTGCTCAACTGCTGCTTCTCTCTGGCTTCTCCCCCCCCCCCCCCCACCCCCCCCCCCCCCCCCCCCCCCCCCCCCGTCTCTCCCACCTTGCCCTCTAGGCTACAACCAGCCAGGTAGCCAAATTAACATAAGAAAGCCCTTCCTGAGGGCAGGGCACTCCAAAGCCCTTCCTCACTCTTAAGGTTTTTTCTTTTCCTTAGTCCAGGAACTTATTAACATCTCAATACTAGTTATTTTTGTATGGACATAGCAAGGGATACATTGAGGCTTGCAAGGCAGCTCTCCTGGCAACATCTTGCCACAGGCTCAGACCACAGCACTCAGGCCAGATTAATCATTCCTCACCCTAGCAGGGTCCAAATCTAGTATCACTGTTTGGATCATGACAGCATTTGTCCATGATCAAGCTCTTAACTTATAGTTAAGCATTAGGCACTTTGGCCAGGCCCATCTCGATGCCAGGGTAGCACACAACTCACCGCTTGCCCTGGGTCCTTCTTGTCCCATGTCGGACCGTGCTTTGGGGGTGCTAGGAAGTAAGGGCAGCTGAGGCTTAGGTCAAGAGAACAGATGCCCATGAGGAAAATATCATGTAGAGTCAAATGACTCCCAGGTTACAAAAGCATAACATTTGTTAAGTCTTCCTGTGTCCATACAAAAAGGACTTGCTCTGAATAAACTATGCAAAGGACTCAAGGAGAAGAGAAAAACATTATTTACAAGTCAACAGAACACTAAGAAAGAAGCTACAAATAAACAAAGAGGAATAGGAGCTCTGTAATGGGAGTAACCCAATAAACCTAAACTACTGAGGCTATGTTATCCTACAAGGGAGGAAAAGATTGACACATTAGTTTTTATTTGAAATGTACAAAAAGTACCTTCCAAGAAGTACTTTCCACTGCTCCAGACTTCCTTTGAAACATCATTCTTCATAGCATACTTAGCTTTCCTGCACAGTAACAATGCTCTGTGGCCAACTCCCAGGTGCTAGGTGCTAAAAATTGTGAAATTCTACTTCAACATAAGCATTAGAGTAAAATATATACCAAAATAAATATTGGTCAAAACATCCAATAACAATAATAGGCATGAAATTGATCAAAGACCCTGGCTGATAGTGCCCAAGGAAAGAGGACCATGCCTATATTGCTTTCAGTTAGTTTTTGCCTTTAACATTTGAGGTCACATTGCAGCACTGTCGTCCCGTTGTTCATCGATTTGCTCAAGCAGGCACCAGTAACGTCTCCATTGTGAGACTTGTTGTTACTGTTTTTGGCATATCGAATACGCCACGGGGAGCTTGCCAGGCTCTGCCGTGTGGGCAGGGATAGTCTCAGTTGCTTGCTGGGCTCTCCAAGAGTGACAGAGGAATTGAACCCGGGTCAGCTTCATGCAAGGCAAATGCCCTACCTGCTGTGCTATCGATCCAGTCCTTGAGGTCACATACAGACAAATATGTAAGCTTTTCTGTAATTAACATTTAAGGCTATTTGTGGCAAGGGGCAGCTCCTCTCCCAAGCTATAAATGTATCATTTGAGAAAAGTCCTATTTTTCATATATTTGATCAAAATGCTGATCCCAAACAAGCAACTAAATGAACAAAGCTAGGATTCATACCTCAGTCTCTGATTCCAATGTTTGAGATATCAACTGCAATAATATTCTGATATATCTGCTAAGCAAATAAAATTATTATTAATTTTTACTAAAAAATGCATGTCTGATACAAATTTGAGTTTTCTACTTCCAAATCTTATTTATAACACCCTTTTGAAAAGCAATTTATGGGATTGAATGAAAATATAATAGATTTAATACCTACTTGGGAGTCATTTCCCCAGGTAAAGTATTTAGAAGTACAATTTAAATAATAAAATGAATACTTGCATAAGGAATGTGCAAGTCTAGGAGGAGCAATAAAAAGAATCATTAAATCATAGACATATCACTAAAATAATGGTTAATACTGGGTGAAAGGTCTGACCAAAGTTTTTAAGTGAAAAGTAAAATTATAATGTCTACAAGGGCTGGAGTGATAGCACAGTGGGTAGGGCATTTGCCTTGCATGCGGCTGACCCGGGTTCTATTCCTCCACCCCTCTCAGAGCCTGGCAAGCTACCAAGAGTATCTCGCCCCCACAGCAGAGCCTGGCAAGCTACCCATGGCGTATTCGATATGCCAAAAACAGTAACAACAAGTATCACCATGGAGACGTTACTGGTGCCCACTCCAGCAAATCGATGAGCAACAGGATGACAGTGATACAGTGATGCAGTGAATGTCCACAAGGGTCAGACAGAGGGCATACAATGTATCAGTTATTTCAAAGCCATTTATTAAATCATAGAAACTCTATGCTTGTCCTATTTCAGAGTATATTCTTTATCTACTATAGCACAATAGTAATATATAACCCTGCCCTCTAGAACTCACTTCTCTATAAATTTCCATATTTCTTTTTGTGGCAGAAACTGTCTCCCCAGAGGTTCACGGTAGTCTGAGGCTGTTCCCAGTGGTTCTCCCAGTGGCCAGGCTGGTGGTTCACTGTGAAGGCTGATGACACAGTGTTCTGGTCCTAGGGTACCAGGGACTACTCAGAACGCTGAAGGGGGCCTCCAGGGTCATAGCTGGTGATGCTTGGAATTGCGTGTGGTCCAGAGGATCAAACTTGTGTTGGCTGAATCATTTAAGCCCTATTCTATCTCTTCCTCTTCTTTTCCATAATTCTTAATAAGCCATTAATCAACTCCTTTCTAAATAGTTTAATTATAATGTTACAAAATATAAATTATTACTGAGTTTTTATTCTAGAGAATTATAACTCAGTTTTATATAAAAATGCTATTTTAAAGATGAATAAAATAGTTATGTTTAAAAGATATATCTCTAGAAGTTATATATTCAAACTTTGAATTCAAAATTTCAAAGATCTCTTACAGCACAGTTCAGATATTAATTATGAAGTCAAGTATTCAAATAAAATTGAAGTGCACTCTGAGTTTGACCCTTAGTCTACTTTTCACTTATTATCTGATTTTCTATCTTCAAAGAATGATGGAGTTTAAAGAACACCTCTCGCTGAAAGCTTCCTCTAGTTCCTGGTATACTGTTCCAGAATTCCCAGAGATATGTAAAACACAAGCTACAAGGATTTTGATGTCTGGAATAAATATAAAATATATCATTCCATAATCTCTTTATTAGGTCAGTAATCATGAAATGTCAATGATAAAAGTCTAAGGGAAACAGGCATTCAGGAGTTCTTCTCTTGCCCCTTGTTATATGGATTTAAAATGAAGTACCTAATTTAGAAATAAGTATTATTGAATATAGAAAATGACTATAAAGTTTTCCTTCTATGGGGAGAGGGGGTTTCAGGTGGCCACACCCAGTGGTGCACAGGGCTTACCCCTGACTCTGTGCTCAGGTACCATATGTGGTACCATGAGATCAGATGGTACCACGTATGGTGCCTGATCTCAGTCAGAATTGAGACCAAATTCCCTACCTACTTACTATCGTTTGGCTCCCTCCCTAATATTTCCCTTTTGGGGGTGGGCTTAGACCATGACAAAGTCTGATTCCAGGAGTCCACGGTGAAGGGGGAGAATCCAAAACCCGATTGGTTTATGGGAGAATAATCCATGGAGAACACAAACATATCATGCCCTGTGGAAGTCGAGAATCAGAGAGAGGTAGTGAAACACTGTTAGTCACAGGAGAACTCAAATCCAAACATTGAATTCCTAAATCAATTGTGAGATCAGTAGCTTTCACAAAAGAAAAGTTTATAACCAAAGTTAATAATTTAGTTACTGAGAAAATCCATCTTAAATATTTATTAAAGGACAATCTACTTGAAATATAAAAGTTAACAAGTGCAAAGTCCTGGGGTCATGTATCCAGGGTAAGCCAATTTTAAATGATTTTTAAGTTTAAAAAAAAAATACCGTGAACAGCATACAACTTCAAACTATGACAAGTACTACCAAGAAATCCAATGGTGTTTATTGTAAAATAACAATAAGATCGGAGAGAGATGCCAACATAAAATTTAGCTAATACAATCAGAGAAGGAATCTCCAAATTGGCATTTAAATTGAAGGGCAGAGATATTTATAGTTTTCAAAAGTCTTTCACCTTTTTGTTAAGTTGATTCTGAGTCCCAATAGTGAATGGGAATTTGTTTTTTTTTTTAACTTTTCTTCCTTCTATTTCATTTTTTCATGTAGAAAAGCCATGAATTTCTGTGCATTGATATTATAGCCTGCCACTTTACAAGTTTAATTATTTCTAGTAACTTTTTCTGTATCTATTGGGTCTTCTAAGTGTAGGATAACATTGGTTTGTCCTTTCTGCCTTGACACAGGGAGCTTAGATTTATTGGGTTACTCCCATCACAGTGCTCCCATGCCTCCATGTTTATTTGTAAACTCTTTCTTTGTGCTCTGCTTCCCCAACTGGCCAATTACCTTCATCTCCTAATCAGAGTCTGTTAACTGTAAATATTGCTTTTCTCTCTTCCTTAAGTCCTTGCAAAACTAATTCAGAATAACGTCCTTTTTGTATAGACACAAGAAGACAGTTAATGCTATGCCTTTGTAGCTTGGGAGTCAATTGATTACGGATGATACTCACTCCTGGGAATCTGTTCTCTTGACTTAAACCTCAGTTGCCCTTACTTCCTAGCAGCACCCCAAAAGCAGGGTCCCGACGAGGGACTGAATGGATGCAGGGCAAGCTGTGAGTTACCCTGGCATCGAAATGGGCCAGGTCAAAGTACCAAATACTTAACTATAAGTTAAGAGCATGGTCATGGACAAATTCTGTCATGATCCAAAAAGTAACAATTAGACAGGTAACAATTAGATAGGACCCTGCTAGGGTTAGGAAAGATTAATCTGTCCTGAGCACTGTAGCCTGAGAACTATAGCGAGATGTCCCCAGGAGAACCACCCTACAAGCTTCATGTATCTCTTACTGTGTCCATACAAAATAACTAATATTAAGAAGTAGAATCAATATGTGAATTAAGTTATTGGACTAAGGGGAGGAGAAACACCCCTAGGTGGTATTTTGCCCTTGAGGGGCAGAAGGCCTTTCATATGTTAATTGTGCTACCAGATGGGGCGTGGTGGTTACCCCCAATGCGGGGAGTTGGTGAGAGAGAAAGAGACCAAGGCAGCGAGATGGAGCACGGAGAGATGAGCAGGGGAGACAGGAGACGGGAATGAGGGGCAGTGTGAGACTAGAATGGGGGGGCTCAGAGAGACTGGAGAGGGCGTTTGAGGAGAATGGAATAAACAGCAACTGATCGTCAACCAGCCTGGCCCTCGTTTCCTCCTTCGTCCACCCTTGGCATTGGCCATCCCAGGTGGGGAAGCGGCCGGAGACCACCGAATGCAGGCATCGAGAGAGCCGCCTGGACTTTCCCAGTCATCTGGAGATGACACAGTACGTATCATGTTATCCGAAGATGGCTAGACTTTTAGTTCTCCTTTCCAACCTGGATAGGAGAATGTCTTCTCTTTCTTGCCTAATTGTTAAGAGTAGGAAGTGGAGCAAAAAAAAAAAAAAGCTTCTTCAACAAATGGTGTTGAAAAAATTGGTCAACAGATGTAAAAAATTGAACTCAGACCTCTTTATCACACCACATTAAAAAATCAAATCAAAATGTATTAAAGACCTCAATTTTATACCTTAATTCATAAAGTCACAGCAGAGCCTGGCAAGCTCGCCGTGGGTTATTCGATATGCCAAAAACAGTAACAAGTCTCACAATGGAGACGTTACTGGTGCCCGCTAGAGCAAATCGATGAACAATGGGACGACAGTGCTATAGTGCTACGGTGCAGGTCTCTGTGGTGTGAGATGATATCTCATTGATGTACTGATTTGCATCTCCCTGATGATTGGCAATGTTGAGCAGTTTTTCATATGCCTCCTACAAGCCTTTTTTATATTTTAATTCTATGCTAAGTATGGTCACTCCAGTCTTTTTAAGGGGAAGCTTTTTGCCTGTAACACTACTTTCCAGCTTTCTCGTAACTTCAGATGTGTCTCTTAGAGACAGCAGGAAGTTGAGTTCAATTTTCTGATCAAATCTACCAATCTGCCTCATGATAGTGAGTTCAGGTCATTGATATTGAGTTAGATTCTTGAATTGTAACTGTGACACTTAATGTCATAATTTTGAGGAAGTTTCATGTGTCTATGAAGTTTGTCATGTCTTTTAAAGAAGCTCATTTAAATGTGTCTTGTCAAACTGGTTTCTGTGGGTTGAAGAGTGGGTGTGTGTAATGACTTTCTATTTGGTTATTTGTATTTATTTACGAGTGCAAGTAGGAAAAATAGCAGAATTTAGAGTTTAAGAAACAAAAGAGACCATGACCATAAAATGTAGCACTGTAGCACTATTGTGATCCCATTGTTCATTGATTTGCTCAAGTGGGCACTAGTAACATCTCCATTGTGAAACTTATTGTTACGGTTTTGGGCATATCAAATATACCACAGGTAGCTTGCCAGGCTCTGCTGTGCAGGCGGGATACTCTTGGTAGCTTGCTGGGGTCTTCGAGAGGACGGAAGAATCAAACCCGCATCAGCCACATGCAAGGCAACTACCTACCTGCTGTGCTATCGCTCCAGCCATGATCATAAAATATATGTAAAAAATATATATTACATGGAAAAAGAGAGAGAGAAATATAGAGTGTGAAGCAAAATGATAATCAACAAGTATTTATGCATGAATAATATGGGAATGTGATAGTATTTTATTATTGCAATCTTTAATTGAGTTTGAAAATATTTTTTAAATAAATACAAAAAATAATTAAAAGTTAAGGTGTGTCTAGGAAAATGTAAGTCACAGATAAGTTGTGACATATAACTAATAATATTGGTATTATCATTTTGCAATTATGATTACATTTAATAATTAAAGAGCTAATTGCACTTATTTTATTAGTATGCATTACAAACATTAAATTTAAAGGAAAAGTGGATAAACATTTTTAAGTTAAAGAAAAACAAACTTCTTATTTAGATTTATGAATGTCAATCTCATAACTACTTTTTTTCCCTAAGAAACTGTATTTGCTAATTCTGATCACAATAACAGCTTAGAAAATCTAGTAGCAGTGAACATGATAGCACTGTAGCACTGTCATCCCGTTGTTCATTGATTTGCTCGAGTAGGCACCAGTAATGTCTCCATTGTGAGACTTGTTACGGTTTTTGGCATATTGAATACGCCACAAGGAGCTTGCCAGGCTCTGATGTGCGGGTGGGATCCAAGAGGGATGGAGGAATCAAACCCAGGTCAGCCACATGCAAGGCAAACACCCTACCTATTCGATATGCCAAAAACAGTAACAACAAGACTCACTATGGAGACATTACTGGTACCCACTCAAGCAAATTGATGAGCAATGGGATGACAGTGATATAGTGATAGAGTGATACAGAAACTTTACCTACTCTATCAAGGTTCTAGTCTACATAAGTATTGTAGATTAGAATTATAGTTTGAGTATAATAAAGCCATGCTAACAGACCTCAAGAGTTTTTAATATAGTAAAATAACTAACCAAGAAAATATATGGAATTTGAAAGATTTGATGAATTACACAGGATTTTTTTAAAAGTTTTAGATTCCAGGAGCCTAAAACTTTTTAGGTGTTTTTGTAAAGCCATACCTTTATGCTATGAAAATTCAGGTATGAACACAGTTAAAAGTCAGTATAAAATTACCAAAGAGATGATAACAAGGCTCAGTTAACAAACATAATGAAATGACAAAGAGAGAGGATTTCACGTTATCCAGATTTGTAGGAAAGTGTGTCTGGAGCATATGTCTGTCGTTCAGTCTTAATCCGTAACAAACAGGCGTGTTAAACTATTCAAGTCACGTTAACTATGTGGGTCAGAAGGAGCAAAAGTGAAGATTAATGAAGACAAATAACATTGGAAATGGCAGGAACTAATTTTAGGTAAGCTACCCTAGAGATGACAGCTGAAATTCACTCATACCCCCAAACTACAACCAATAGCAATTCATTATATGCATGAAATGAAATGAAAAGAAAAAAATCAATGACCTAGCGTCGTGCATGCCTGCTAGGAATCGCCAGCAAGCAGGTGGCAAGCTGGGTACAAAAATCAATTCCATTCTGGGTAGAAAGATTTCTATTGTGAAAAATGCACCAAGAGAAAGCTACTTCCCACGGAGAAATCCTGTGAAGGAAAATAATTCTTTGGTTTAGTATCACCTACTATAACTTGTTATAGATTAAGTTTTAATTACTTCTTCTAGCAGCGTTACTTAAAAGTAATATAAAAGCCAAATCAAAATTAGGTTAGCTGCAGAAAATAATTTAAGTTGCTAAAAATGGTTTATTGAATTATTATGTTTTCTGTGCTTTCAAACCTGTGGGCATATATATAGTGAAAATATAATTTCTTTTTTTAAAAAATACTATTTCTTAGACCAGTTTTTCCCAAATTTTCACATCTTAGCACAGTCACAGTTACCTGTGGTATATTTGATATGCCACAAACAGTAACAGCAAGTCTCATATTGGAGATGTTACTGGTGCCGCTTGAGCAAATCAATGAACAACGGGACGACAGTGCTACAGTGCTACAGCACAGTCATAAAGGAGAATTATTTGTATGGCACTAGACCACTGCAAGCAATGGAACATGATGCACTATTCACTACATACTGTCAAGTGACCAAGAACTAAAGATAAGTGTAGGATTACATAGCCTCAGGTAGTTTAGGTTTATTGGGTTACTCCCGTGACAGTGCTCCCATTGCTCTGTGCTTATTTGTAGTTTCTTTCTTTGTGCTCTGTTGACTTGTAAATATTGTTTTTCTCTTCTCCTTGAGTTCTTTGCATCGTTTATTCAGAGCAATGTCCTTTTTGTATGGACACAGGAAGACTTAGCAAATGCTATGCTTTGGTAACCTGGGAGTCATTTGACTCTACATGATATTTTCCTCCTGGGCATCTGTTCTCTCAACCTAAGCCTCAGCTGCCCTTACTACCTAGCACCCTCAAAAGCAGGGTCCTGACGAGGGATGAGACGGACCCAGGGCAAGTGGTGAGTTGTGTGCTACCCTGGCATCGAGATGGGCCTGGCCAGAGTGCCTGATGCTTAACTATAAGTTAAGAGCTTAATCATGGACAAATGTTGACATGATCCAAACAGTGATAACTAGATTTGGACCCTGTTAGGGTTAGGAGTGATTAATCTGGCCTGAGTGCTGTGGTCTGAGTCTGTGGCAAGATGTTGCCAGGAGAGCTGCCTTGCAAGCCTCAATGTATCTCTTGCTATGTCCATACAAAAATAACTAGTATTAAGATGTTAATAAGTGTTTGGACTAAGGAAAGGAAAAAAAACTTAAGAGTGAGGAAGGGCTTTGGAATGCCCTGCCCTCAGGAAGGGCTTTCTTATGTTGATTTTGCTACCTGGCTGGGTGTAGCCTAGAGGGCAAGGTGGGAGAGACAGGTAGGAGGAGAGACTAGAGAAGCCAGAGAGGCGGCAGTAGATCCAGAGAGAGGACAGAGCTGGGAGTGCGGGAGATGAGAAAGATGGAAGATTGAATAAACGGTAACTAATCAGAAACCAGCTTGGTCCTCGTTCTTCCTTCGCCTGTCCTTGGCCAACAGCCGTCCCGATCCAGCCCATACACAGCGGTTCCGGAGCACCAAACACAGGCGGTGAAACACAGCCGCCCTGAGAACCTGAGAGTGCACACGCCCCTCTGCGTGCTTTAGTTTTTTACAGATAAGTATCCAGAACCCCCTGATAGGCAGTTTCTGTCCACCTGAGCTTCTTCCCACCATTCCCAGGCTTAGAGCTTGGATTCTAAGATGTGGCCTGAGGAAGTAGATCTCCACATTATATAAAACAAATGCGGTTTTTCTTGTGTTTGTATGTTTGGTCGATGCACACAGAAGTCATTTTATCAATATTGTTTCCACTTGCAACACTGAAACTCCTTCAACAAGTCAAAATGCTTAAGGGTTGCATCGAAGCCGGAAGTATAATATTATTTAAACTGGAACACAGACTATGTTTGGGGCACCGACAGAACCCATTGTTCTGTGCTTATTAAAGGAAAGGCAAAACTGTATTGTTGAGCAGTTCGGAATGAAGTAATGAAACATTTGTCACAGAAGGGAACTTGGCAGAAGTTCCAGATCAAACCAGATGGTGCCAATCCGGGGCTCCACACTTGTCCTTTACTAACTTTCTCCCTTGTTTTGGTATGAAAATTCCATGCTGCATAATCTCCGGGTGGTCGGGGAAGACTCGATGGCTCTCCCCCTCGCTGCCCGGGTTGGGGGGTCTTGGGCAGCTCGCCCAGCTGGGACGGCCCATGCCATGGGGCAGACGTAAGAGGAAACGAGGGCGAAGCCGGCAGGTTGATCAGTGGCCGTTTATTCCACTCTCCCCACATGCCTGTTCCAGTCTCTCTGAGCCCCCCCTTCTAGCCTCACGCCATCCCTCACTCCCGTCTCCTCCTGTCTCTCCTGCTCATCTCTCCGTGCTCCATCTTGCTGCCCTGGTCTCACTCTCCCCAGTCCTCCAACCTCTCATCTCTCCAACTCCACCCCTAGCACTCAGGGTCAATGCTACACCCAGGTGGGTAGCAAAATCAACATAAGAAAGCCCTTCCTGACAGCCCATCATCGGGCTCAAGCAGGAAAACACCACCTCGGGGTATTCCTCTTCTCCTCTTCTCCTCAGTCCAATAACTTAATTAACATCTTAATTAACATCTGAATATTAGTTATTTTTGTATGGGCACAGTAAGAGATACTTTGGGACTTGTAGGGCAGCTCTCCTGGGAACATCTTGCCACACAGACTACAGTGCTCAGGCCAGATTAATCTTTCCCAACCTTAGCAAGGTCAGAACCTAGTTATTACTTTTTGGATCATGACAGCATTTGTCCATGACCAAGCTCTAACTTAGAGTTAAGCGTTAGGCACTTTGGCCAGGCCCATCTCCATGCCAGGGTAGCACCTTGCCCTGCTTGCCCTGGGTCCATCCAGTCCCTTGTCAGAACCCTGCTTTTGGGGGTGCTAGGGAGTTAGGGCAACCAAGACTTAAGTCGAGAGAACAGATGTCCTGGAAGTAAATATCATTGAGAGTCCATTAAGTCCCAAGTTACAAAAGCATAGTATTTACTGTCTTCTTGTGTCCATACAAAAAGGACATTGCTCTGAATTTACTATGCAAAGGACTTAAGGAGAAGAGAAAAACAATAATTACAAGTCAATAGAGCACAAAGAAATAAACTACAAATAAGCACAGAGGAATGGGAGCACTGTGATGGGAGTAACCCAATAAACCTAATCTTCCTGTGGCAAGGCCGAAAGGACAAACCCATGTTATCCTACACTAAAATCTCTATGCATGATGCTAGGGAGAGATTTAGCAAGTGAATGAGACAGAACACATGCAGAAGTTGTGTTCATTACATTAGCAAGCCCAACTTCCACTATCACACCCCCAGGTGTTCATATATCACTCCTCCCCCACCTCTGCCTTTATAAAAACTTTCCCAGTCTGTCTCCTGAATACTAAGACAGCAGTTTGATTTCTATGCATGTGACGAGGCAATGTTCCCAGCATTTATTCGAGAGGCTTTCTTTTCTATTGGGTATTAGCTCCTTGGTCATAGGTTAGATATACGTACAGAAGTGTTTATGCTTCTCTGTTATATTTCATCAGTCCATGTGCCTGTTTTTATTCTGAAACCACACTGTCTTCATTACGGTCGCTTTGTCGTATAAATTTCTAGTCAAGTACATGGTACCTTAATTTTTCTTTTTTTCTCAGAATCGCTTTAGATATGACAGTCTTTTGTGATACTCCATAGAGTTCTCAAATTCATTTTCATATATAATTTGTTTGGTTTTCATTTTAAATAAAACACCATACTTATGCTTCAGAATAGAAATTTATAGAGCAAAGAATTGATGGCAGCACAGAGGTATAGAGGCATTTCACGCTACCATCCTCCAAATCTTCTGTCCCTGGGTACTCCTGCTGTACCTCACAGCTTAACAATGGTGAAATAAACGCCTCTGGTCATATGTAGGTCAGTGTCTCAGAAGGTAAGCCATTGAATATCTTTATTTGTATATTTGTTTTAAAGTTCTTCAGAGTGGCAGGTAAGATCACACAAATTTCTCAGAATTTTATCATCCTGAGGAAATGTTGATATTTTTCCTTGTAATTATTTTCTTCTTTTGCTTAATGTCTTTTTGTTTCTTTGTTTTGGGTCGACACCCCGTGGTGTACAGGATTTTTTCCTGGCTCTGCATTCAGGGATCATCCATGGCATTGCTGGGGGACCATCTGGGATGCCAGATATTGAACCCAGGTCGATTACATACAAGGCAAGTACCCTACCTGGTGTACTATCACTCTAGATCCCCATTAGTCTATCTTATACTCATGATTTCTTCTCTAGTAAATTCCACTTTTATGTTCTTCTTCAATTCTATTACCATCTTGTCAACATTAAATGTTCTGTGTGTATATATGTAAATTTTATAAAGAGCATGAAAATATTTTTACTACTATCTTTAGAAAAATACTTCTTTTTCCACTCATTTATTTGATGAATACTAATTCAGACTCAAGCTGGAGGTATAGCAATGAACCAAGTTCACTTTTATAAAGTAGGTGTGCTAACACCCATCACATGTGTTTACCTACTTATTAATTAGTGCTTATGAACTTTCCTCCTATCATTCCTCTTTTATACATATGTAAATACCTTAAATGTTAAGAGAAGGAAACAATTCTGGAAATTCTCTAATTCATGATCTCTAATTATTGTTATATTATGCATTAAAATGACTCTAATGTAAACATCACCCGATCAGCCTTTTATTCTCACTGATATTCTTTCTTGGAGTCTTAGTTAATTTTTAACTTCTTCCAGAATCTTGGTGTACAGGCATTGCATCTACACAATGCATCCTTTCTTGTGCCATGTTCTCTCTTCTTATCTCAGAAATTTAGAACTTAGTTCTTGTTAGACCTATCTTCGGGGGAGTGGGGGTGTCACACCTGGTGATGCTCAGGGGTTACTCCTGGCTCTGCACTCAGGAATTATTCCTGGTGGTGCATGGGAGACCATATGGGATGCTGGAGATCGAACCCAGGTTGGCTGTATGCAAGGCAAACAGTCCTACCCCCTGTACTGTTGCTCCAGCCCCCAGATCTATCTTTAATACACTACATTGGGAATTATTGTTCTGAATTACCTTCAACACCTAGCTTAGCTCCTAAGAACATTATAATCGATATCCATTTTCTGAGTGTTGAAATCTCCCTGAGATTTTTTTGTGTAACCCAGTAGTTTCCAAATTCGCAGACTACAACTTCAAACATGCATAGTTCTTTACATTGTGAAAATGTCTTATCTATAGTTGAAAATATGTCTATTGGTCTTTTCAAACTGGCAAATAGAAAATGGAGAAAACTTCATTAGCAAGAAACATCTAACTCTACTGATTTTGTCTAATGTGTCTTTTATTTCTGTTTTAATATATAAAATGATCCTTTTGGGCAAGTGGACCCTGTTTTCCATAGGATTATAAGAATCTCAGTTGATGCTAACTGGTCGTAGTGGGATTCTAGTCTTGTATTATCACTTGCTAGAAGCTCAAAAATTCCCCATGAATTTACTTCCTTTTCCTACTTTATTTTTCATTTCTTTTGTGTCACAAAGGATGAATAATACTTTTTGACTCCTCTATCAACTTTGTTTCCTCGATTGTATTATTTTTCATCCATTTATTTTATATGATTTATCATGCTAAGTGAAATGAGTCAGAAAGAGAGGGACAGACATAGAAGGACTGCACTCATTTGTTGAGTATAGAATAACATCACATGAGCTGACACCCAAGGACAGCAGATACAAGGGCCAGGGGGATTGCTCCATAGCTAGAAGCCTGTTTCATGAGTGGAGGGGAGAAGGCAGAAGGAATAGAGAAGGAATCACTGAGAAAATGATGGCTGGAGGAATCAGTCGGGATGGGAGATGTGTGCCGAAAGTAGATAATGGACCAAACATGATGACCTCTCAGTGTCTGTGTTGCAAGCCATGATACCCAAAAGTAGAGAGTATGGGGAATATTGTCTGCCATGGAGGTAGGGGGAGGGTGGGAAAGGGGGGGTATACCGGGAATATTGGTGGTGGGGAATGTGCACTGGTGGAAGGATGTGTGTTTGATTATTGTGTGATTGTAACCCAAACATGGAAGCTTGTAACTATCTCAGGGTGATTCAATAAAAATTTTTAAAAAAGTGATCCCTGAGCAATAGCACAGCAGTTGGGCGTTCGCCTTTCATGCGGCCAACCTGAGTTCGATTCCTCCGCCTTTCTAGGAGAGCCCGGAAAGCTACCAAGAGTATCAAGCCTGTGAGGCAGAGCCTGGCAAGCTACCCGTGCGTATTGGATATGCCAAAAACAGTAACAATAAGTCTCTCAATGAGAGACGTTACTGGTGCCCGCTCGAACAAATCGATGAGCAACAGGATGACAGTGACAGTGGTCCCTGATTGCAGAGCCTGGAGTAGTCCTGAGCACCACTAGGTGTGATGCAAAAACCAAGCAGCAACAACAAATATATCAAGCATGGAATGATTCTCTGGCTTCCAAGAGAAACTATAGGGCACTAAGCTGTTGAATGAGCTCCCTTCTAGATATAGGAAGTGTGCCGCTCCAGCAATGATGGGTTAGCTCGGTTCCTTCCTAACAGTCTCAAGTGGATTTATGACTTTTTCAGTTTACTTCTGTCCTTTTTTCCTTGAACTAGTGACGTTATCCTCCTGATATATCCATTGTGAGACAGACAATTGCTCCCAGAGCTAGGTATCTTCAACCACCTATTGAATAAGTAGTTCACTGTATCACTGTCATGCCATTGCTCATTGATTTGCTTTAGCGGGCACCAGTAATGTCTTCATTGTGAGACTTGTTGTTACTGTTTTTGGCATATCGAATACACCACGGGGAGCTTGCCAGGCTCTGTCGTGCAGGCGAGATACTCTCGATAGCTTGTCACTTAAAGTATATAAAAAAAATTAACTGGGAAGCCACTGGCTTTTGGGGGCATTTTTGAGGCACTTTGGAAATTCATTAAGTGACACTAGCTACAGAATTTTCAGGTAGAGAGTGATAGGTACACTGTGCAACCTAACCATTTACCTTATCTAAATTCATAGTTTCAACTGATCATAATCTTTGGTGAGACTTCCTGACTCGTTCAACCCAACCCAACTGGAATTTATTACACTGCATTTTTTTTTATAAAAAGTTTCCATTGGTCAAATTCAATTTGTGCAACTTCAGCAAATATTTTGAATAGTCCAATAGAAGCCAGTAATTGACATAAATTAGAAAACTATCCCACAGTTCTAATTTCAGAGAATAAAATTATCAGCATACTTCCTGGGTACTAGGTATTTTTCCATCATATTAACTTTGCCTTTGGCTTCCCAATATATTCTCATTTTGGCCACTAATGTTTTGTTACTTTGAAGATCACAAAGCACATTTGTCTTGTGCTTTTGTTCTTACAAAACCGGCTATGTCAACTCACAGAAATAAATGTTAAAATGCAAAGAATTGCCAAAACATCACGTTGTGATGAGATTATAACATAATTATGAGAAATCATAAATCTATGATTTTTCATGATGTACAACTCTAATATGTCATCCAGCACTTACCAGTGGTTTTTTTTCACTGTCTTGTATTTGAAATTACAAGATGAATTGGATCCTCTTCTTCCCTATTGCCAGTTATCATGGATGTCTGGCATTAAATCATAACCGCAACACTCTCCCAAGATATAAAACTAATAAGATCAAAACCTAACATTAGCCCTAAGCCCTAGAGATCATAAAGCATAGCTTAACCCTCATGCTAACATTAGCCATAGCCAGCCATAATCCTAAATAAATACACTAAACCTAACCCTAATCTGAAACATAACCATAGCCCTAATATTAACCTTAACACTAACAGCAACCCTAATCATAAACTAAGCCATAAAACTATTACTCATAAACCATAATACTCATTCCAATTCTACTGTAATCTGTTTTACATTAATTTTAACCTTAAACATGACCCCAACATTTTCCTTAACCAAATCCTTACTCCAAACATAACAATACTTTCTAACCATAACCAAAAAAATATAATTCTAACAGTAACATAACACAAGCATAAACCTTAATCCTAATCCTAAATGTAATTCTACCACTAATCTTAAATGTAATGTAGATTCCAACCCACTTTAAGTGTAAGTTTAACCCTAGTCAAAACTTAATCCTAACAAAAATTTACACATTTTTAATTACTATTCTAACCAAAACATAATACAGATTCAGTACAATACCTATAAAAATTTTCATGGCATTCTTTCAGTACATAGAGGTAGTACTACTAAAATTTGTATGAGATCATAAAAATCCACAAATGGACTAATCAATCTTAATAGAACAAAAGGCTCTTTTCATGACTTAAATATGCTATAAAGAAATAGACATCAAAACTTTATGGTACAGGCATAAATGGAAGCCCTATATCAAAAGAATAGAATTGAAGCTTAGAAGAAAACTTATGACAAATGAACTGCTGTCATAAATTTTAAAAAATAAAATATGTACATAAAGTGGAATCAGTAAGGCCTCATAAACTTGTGAGGTCAATGCTTATCACTGTTATTCTGTAAACAAAATATTTTATAAATAATAATAAAACAACAATTAATTGAAGTTTATAATTTGACTTATTACCCAAGCAATTTTCTTTAATATGAAGTTAATAAAAATCATTTAGTTATGGAGCGATAGCACAGTGGGTAGGGCATTTGCCTTGCACGTGGTCAACCCGAGTTCGATTTCTCCGCCTCTCTCGGAGAACCCGGCAAACTGAGAGTATCCAACCCGGCACAGCAGAGCCTGGCAAGCTACCCATGGCGTATTCTGTATGCCAAAAACAGTAACAAGTCTCACAATGGATATGTTACTGGTGCCCACTAGAGAAACCAATGAGCAATGGGATGACAGTAATGTTCCCTCAGTCCCCTCACTAGTTAATCAACTAATTTTCATTTGGCACCTATTACAAGCCAAATAAAGGAGGACAGTTCAATGTACTGAAGATTCATTGTGAACTTAAATTTTCAGTTCTATAGAGACAATGAATAAACACAAAGTAAATCAGAAACAGATTTTGTCACAGAATGACAAGGGCCTGGGGATAAATTAGGTAAAAGGTATGCAGTGGAGTGGGCAAAGAGAAATGTAATCTTATTTTCATAATAAAATGATGTTTGAAAAGGACAAGAAGCAATTGCCAAAAAAGAGCATCATTTAAGGTAGAGAGAAAATAAGGGTGAAGGTCCTGTTCAATAGAGCAATACCTGATTGATTGCAGAAAACAGCCGGGAAAACAGAACATATGTGATCTAAATGAGATTTAAAAGGGGGTAAAATTGGGCAGCTACATTGTTAGGATCTTGAGGTTATTACAAAATCTTCAACTTTAACTCTTGAATATTGGAAGCCCCTAAGAAAGTTTAAGCAGAGAAATCAAATCTCATGATTTATACTATTAAATGAAAGTCTAGGTCTGCATGTTCAAACTTACCAGCAGGTATGAAATAGAAGGAAACCAAAATTCAGTTAAAAGATGATGGCACTTTAATTGGGCTATTGACATAATAATGATGAGCTTGTAATTTTTATGCTAGAGCTGCCAACTTATGCTGATAAACTGAAGGTATAGTGATGGATGACTTCAGGTTTGGGTCATTCTTCATCCTTCCTTAGAAACAGAAGGATGAGGTTGTTACCATTTGAAATATGAAATACAAATCAGAATGAAACTAGATATAGTCTGGCTGAGTTCACTTTAGACAGAATAAAATTTAGTAATTGATATATATGAATTTTTAGTCTGGTATGTAAGTCCTAAAGTCATCTGCTGACTGATATAAAGTTTTTATACTGGGTAAGATCACCTGGTTAGTATGAAAACAACGAATTAGAGATAATGATGATAAAACTTAGAATATTTCTATATTCAGAGGTTTTAGACATGATAAAAAAACAGCAAACTGAAGATTAACTGCCAAAGAAGTAGGAAAAGAAAAATGTGGCCTGTATAAAGTCAAATATTTTTTTAAAGTAATGAAGTGATCTAGTGACTATTTCAAGTTAGGAAAAAAGTATTAAAAATTAACAGTTGTGGGGGGCTGGAGCTATAGCACAGAAAGTAGGGCGTTTGCCTTGCATGTGGCCAACCCGGGTTCGATTCCCAGCATCCCATATGATCCCCTGAGCACCACCAGGAGTAATTCCTAAGTGCAGAGCCAGGAGTAACCCCTGTGCATTGCCAGGTGTGACCCAAAAGCAAAAAAAAAAAAATTAACAGTTGTGTATGCTTTAACATCATCGAACTTGTAGAGCTATACAAGCAACGTCTGATGAAAGTATCTTCAGCTAGAATGGAAGAGTTGCCTTTGTGAACTCAGACAGCAAGTGCAACAGACTCTGTTTTGAGGAATTGTGCTAAAGGATCTTCAGAGGGGGCTGGAGTAATAGCACAGCGGGTAGGTTGTTTGCCTTGCACGCAGCCGACCCAGGTTCAATTCCCAGCATCCCATATGGTCCCCTGAGCACTACCAGGGGTAATTCCTGAGTGCATGAGCCAGGAGTAACCCCTGTGCATCACCAAGTGTGACCCAAAAAGAAAAATAAATGAATAAATAAATAGATAAATAAAAAGGATGTTCAGATAAATTGTTGCTGGTAGAGAGATGGCAGAATCTTGGTATTGTATATTTGGGGAAATACTGTCTAAACCCTAAACTGGCCCAACGGCATGAAGGTCTTTGAGTCACAGGACCGGACCCAAAGGAGAACATTGGAAACTCTTAGGGTCCTAACATGGCTAAATCCCTGTAGAAATGACCCTCCTCTTTGCCTATGATGTGTATAATTTCAGGGCACATTGGCCCGCCCTGTGGCGTATGTTCAAAGTTAACTGCTGTCTCTGTGCTTGGCGTTCAACCCCAGCAGTGCTTGGGGAACCCTGTGTGGGGTCAGTATTTGAAGTAGGGTGGGCACGCGCTTTATCTGCCGTCCTGTCACTCTGACTTTCTGCTTTCTTACTTTATGGTGAATTTCCCATTCTGGGGCAGTGGCCCACATCTTTCCCATTAGGTGCCCTATGCTTTCCCCACTCTGGTGAAACCTGCTTATTCTGTTTATTCTCTCTTAACTGTGTATCTCAGTCCATCTTTCCCTCTCCTCACTTCCCGGCTAAACTCTTTAACTATATCCCCCGGAAATCTCCTGAAATTCCTTTCTTGAAGGAAGGCCACGGCCTGGGAAGCCTGGGTAGGATTTAGGACTGACTTTCCTTTGCTGCGAAGAGCAATTCCTAGCTCCAGCCTCAGTCTCGTGATTCCTTGAGAGACTGGGTGGCAGGTGTCATTTCCCACAGCAGGCAGAACACGTGTCTCGGGTGCGGTTTAATTGCCAAGTGAAGCTGATGAGACTTGAGGTCTATATTGCGCCAATTCCCGTAGCTAACTTTCATCAGTCCTAAACTTCCCCAGAGACCTCCCGTCGTGGGCAGTGAAGGAAGTGGAATATCCCCCACCCTTTTAAAAAAAAATGGTGGTTTTTTTTTTTAATAGTTCAATTAAGTGTAGTTAGTTAGACAACAATAGAAAAAAAAGGTGATGTAAGATATAATATAGAAGAGCGTTTCACAGTACATTTTATTTTTTTTTTATTTTTTTTTAAATTTATTTATTTTTAATTAGAGAATCACCGTGAGGGTACGGTTACAGATTTATACACTTTTGTGCTTATACTTCCCTCATACAAAGTTTGGGAACCCATCCCTTCACCAGTGCCCATTCTCCACCACCCGTAAACCCAGTGTCCCTCCCACCCTCCCCAATCCCATCTCCCCCCCACCCCACCCTGCCACTGTGGCAAGGCATTCCCTTCTGTTTTCTCTCTCTAATTAGCTGTTGTGGTTTGCAATAAAGGTGTTGAGTGGCCGCTGTGCTCAGTCTCTAGCCCTCATTCAGCCCGCAACTCCCTTCCCCCACATGGCCTTCGACTACAATGTAGTTGGTGATCGCTTCTCTGAGTTGACCTTTCCCCGGAACGTGAGGCCAGCCTCGAAGCCATGGAGTCAACCTCCTGGTACTTATTTCTACAGTTCTTGGGTGTTAGTCTCCCACTCTGTTATTCTATATACCATAGATGAGTGCAATCTTTCTATGTCTGTCTCTCTCTTTCTGACTCATTTCACTCAGCATGAAACTTTTCATGCCCATCCACTTGACTACAAAATTCTTGACCTCCTTTTTTCTAACAGCTGCATAGTATTCTATTGTATAGATGTACCAAAGTTTCCTCAACCAGTCATCCGTTCTGGGGCATTCGGGTTTTTTCCAGATTCTGGCTATTGTAAACAGTGCTGCGATGAACATACATGTGCAGATGTTGTTTCGATTGTACTTTTTTGCCTCTCTGGGATATATTCCCAGCAGTGGTATTGCTGGGTCAAATGGGAATTCAATATCTAATTTTTTGAGAGTCGTCCAAATTGTTTTCCAGAAGGGCTGAACCAGTCGGCATTCCCACCAGCAGTGAAGAAGGGTCCCTTTCTCCCCACATCCTCTCCAACAGCGGTTGCTTTTGTTCTTTTGGATGTGTGCTAGTCTCTGTGGTGTGAGGTGGTATCTCAAAGTTGTTTTGATCTGCATCTCTTCACAGTACATTTTAATCTTTAAAAAATTTTACCGATAACTTTTTATCACTTTGAGGTAATTAAAAAGTCAGATTTTATTTTATTCTTTTCTCATTTTTATTTGCTTCCTATTATTAGGTACTCAATTATCTTTCTAACATATTTTTAATAAATGTATGCATACACATTTAGCAGAAAAAATACCACATATATGAAGTATATAGTTTAACAATGAGAATAATGTTTTCCATTGGTTTTTAATTTTATCTTGATATAATAGCTATCAAAGAGGAGTCTTTTCATAGAATATTCAGTGGCAGAAAGAATAATTACGCAAATTTTAAAAAATATTTAATTCAGCAGAAAGTTTTAATGCTCCTTGAATATATTATTTAACCCATTTAACTTAAAGTAAAATAATTAACTACGATTTCATAATGACTATGCTGAAAGAAAATTATAATTAAGAACAATTAATTAGAAAGTTGCAATTAAACTGATACACTTTATTTATTTTTTTATTTTTTTATTAGTGAATCACCATGAGTTACAGTTACAATCTTATAAACTTTCATGTTTGCATTTTGTTTATATTCAGTGCCCAGTCCCCTCCACCAATGTTCTCAGCATCCCTCCCACCCTCCCACCCCATCCCCCCTACCCCACCCCACCTCTGTGGCAGGGCATTCCCTTTTGTTCTCTCTCTCCTTTTGGGTGTTGTGGTTTGCTATAGAGGCTCTGCGTTGCCATCGTGTTTGGTCTATATTCTATCTTCAGCACGCATCTCCCATCCCGTGCGGGTCCTCTAGGGAACACCAGGTAAACCACACTTTACCTGGTGTTCCCTTCTCTATGGGACATGCTTCTCCCAGTTCCACATACGCCATCCAGAGAACTCGGCTTTTTCTGGTAAGAGTCACCTCTCCCATCCACATCAAAATGAACATGAACTGCAGAAAAGTGTGAGCTTGTCCATGCTTTATTTATCTTTGTAGATAAAAATCCATTTGCATAAATGAGTAATGAAAGAGATTGGTTATACAAGAGTGAGCAGGATAATTGCTTGGATCCATGAACAGAAAAAAGGGTGGAATGCAGTAACCAAGAGAATGGGTTGGACTTGGGATCACCACACAAAGAGGAGTGAGCTGGAGAACGTAAGAATGGTCCTCATAGAGTATTATGCTTAAAATGAAGATTAGAGAGAGAGAGAGAGAGAAATTACTGGCAATGTCAGCCTATAGCCTATTCCCATATAAGTGAATGCCTGAGATAGGTAAAGGTCATGGTCACTGAAGAAAGGAGGTCTCGAAACTGAGATGACAGATGTGTAGATAATGACATATTTAAGTTATATTGATTAAACATTTTATATTTTGTTTATCATCCTCAGTATCCCACGTGGTCCCTCAAGCATGGCCAGAAGTGATCCCTGAGTACAGAGCCAGGTGCAAACCCTGAGCACTGCTGCATGTGGCCCCCAAATAAATCAAAACAAAACAAAAAGTAAGTTTGATCTATGAAATAATGCTAAAGAAATTACATTCTTTATTTTGAGCCATAATATCATAAGGCCTATGTAATAGTTGATATTATGATTGTGGTTAAAATAAAAATATATAATACATAGTTTGCTCTCCGTCCCATTGAAGAAATAAATCACTTCATTTTTTTTCTTTTTGGGTCACACCTGGCAATGCACAGGGGTTACTCCTGGCTTTGCACTCAGGAATTACCCCTGGCGGTGCTCAGGGGACCATATGGGATGCTGGGATTCGAACCTGGGTCGGCCGCGTGCAAGGCAAACGCCCTACCCGCTGTGCTATTGCTCCAGCCCCAAGTCACTTCATTTTTATTGCATTATCAGACTTTCCATCTATTAATTGTGTACCTAAATATATAGTACATTTTAAAGCACCCATGTAGAATGTTCACACTTCAGACACATGGAGACTGCATATTAAAGAGAACTAATAAAAGAAAGAAAAACTATCTAGAATTCACCAGTGCAGACACCAGGCTTAACCCGTTAGCTCATGTAACACTTGCCATTTCCTTTTGATAATTTTTTCCATTATCCTAAGGAATAAATTGACTAACAAAGAACTAAAACTGCCCTAAGTCATATGATAAGTAGATATTTGAAATGTGCTATGTCTGAGCTGATTACACATTCTGAAAATAGGATCTATATATATGGGTCCTATAGCATCTCTCTGTTTAGTTCCTGGATTTGTTCTCAGATTAATGACAACATGATAAATGCAGAATAGCTATGGTGTGATTTTTAAAATTCTATTTGCATGTGTATATGTGTAAGGGTGGGTATATATGAATATTCAACCTATAAGTGTGGTATTAATACCCTCTCTTCATTATAAATGCTTCTAGAATTATTATTTATTTTATTATTTGGTCAAGACTATTGTGAAAAATCAAGCAATTTGGACACACATCCAGTTTACAACCTAGCCCTTGTGAGTATTTGAATATCAACACAGTTTTGTCCACATTTTAAACTCTACAAATGCATGCAGAAATAATAACTCTTGCAATTGAAACATTGAAATTCTCATTTCCCTACAAATCTAGAGATTTGCAAGTGTGTTGCATATGGTGAGTCTCTCAATCTTACCAGGAGCAATATTTTTCAAGATAGGATGGTAACATTGCAAAGCTATAAGACAAGATAACTATCATGACTGTCTCACAGGAAACACATTGTTAGAATAGATTTTCTTGCTGCAGGAAAGAGAGATTGATAAGGCCTGCTAAATAGCTGAAACAGTCACTTAATCTCTTATTTTTTAGTGAATAGAGAATCAATATGAAAGAGAGTGAAACTGGCTTTTCATTGCACAGATAACTAATTTTCACACTCAAAAATAGAGTTTCTAAAGATCAATGCAAGATTTCCCTACTTCTATACATTCCCATCAGAATAGAGTTAATTACAAAACCATTGCTCAGTTTAATACTTTTCCTCATTCCTGAGAATATAATTAAAAACAAAACAAAACAAAACAAAAATCCCTAAATCCCCCTAGAAAGAAGTCATCAGGAGAAGAAGTGTCTTGCATTTGTATCTCTTCTCTTTGGACTTATCTTTTAGGCACTGTAACTGATTTGTGTCACCTGCTGTATTCACAAAGGAAACTGAGAAAGCTGTGTGTCCCTTTTACAGGGAAACAAAGGCCCTAGAAGTTTTACTAGTAGGTATAGGTTAGACTACATGGTGGGTTTCAAATTTCGATTATAGCATCAGAGCCATAGTACAGAGGGTAGGGGGTGTGTGTGCTGCACACGGCTAGCCAGGGTTTGATGTCCAGCAATGCATATGGTCCCCTTGAGCCTTGCCAGAAATGATCTCTGAGCTCAGAGCCAGGAGTTAGCCCTGAGCACCACCGTATGTGGCCCCAAAACACCGAATTAAGTAAAGACATTTTAGATTATCACCAAGTTCTCTTAATTTTTTGTGTCTGATGCAACTCCATTCTCACACAACATTTTGAATGTCTTCTCTATAAATAATACACACTCCCAAAATTGGTGATAGTACAGACAAAAATTTTCAAGGAGTTAAGGGACACTTTCACTAAATTTGCAAAGCCAACTGTCTTCATAATAGTATTTGAATGTTGAGACTTTTAAAGTCATTTTCACTATATAGTATATATTCACTACATAGTATTTTCCAGATTCATGTGATGTGTTATGTAGCAAAAGATTCAGTGTAAAAGCAGATAAAAAAAATCCATTTTCTCATCATTAAAGAGATTAGTAACAATTTTTAAAATTTTAACAATGCCAGTAATTTTTACTACACTGCTTCTGGTATGGAATACACCAACATATAATGTGTGATCATTATTTCAAAATAAATTTACAACCATCTCAAAAACTTCTTAGTTTAATTTTTAATAAATGCAATATCAAAGGATAGAGAGCTTTTCAAAATACAGACTCTATGCTTTGATATTTCATTTAGGACAGCAGGGGGCAATAGAAGTGCAGGCAGGGCATTTGCCTTGCACACAGCAGACCCAGGTTCAATTTCTGGCCCCACATATACCCAAGCACAACGAGGTGTGATTCCTAAACCCAGAGAGTAAAACCAGGCCATGAAAATTGTTTTCCTCCATATTAGACTTTTAGCTTGTAATCCTAGAATTCCTTGCCTGCATCTTGTAATAATTTGGTGTTGGAAGATGGTGGTAATTTTTTAATGCAGTTGTTATTCTAAATTAGAGTTTTAAAATATTTTAGTGTAGTAGTAAATAATTTAGGCTTGTAGCTCAATAATGAGCCTAAATTATTTAAATATGGATATAACACTAGTAAAAAGACTGTACAAGAATTGGCTGCAGTAAGGTTGAGACCATGGACATTAATTTACTGATACTTATTCTAGATTATAGCGACAAGCTTTTCTTTCTATTATTTCGTGTGACTATAGGTTCATATTCTATTTTTATTTAGTGTTAAATAAACATTGGTATTATAAGCTAAAATTTTGATATAAAAATGGATTTTCACTATCTCCCATCAGAATCTTACTCATCATATTTTTATCACAAAGGTTTTTATTGCAAAGTTACACAGACACTGTGGAGAACACACAACCAATACTAAGACAAACTAACATTAAAGTCTCCTGACATGATGCAATAGAAATACAGAAATTTTGTCAAAACCCTTTAAACATACCTTATCCAGGGAAAACAGTTCTACAAATCCTGTTTAAAGAACAAGACAATTGTTCTGAATTCTTTGGAAATGTCAGTGTCTTGAAAAGACAAAATAAAAGAAAGACATATGTGAGTTGAGCTATGTTTTAGATTAAAAGAACGATAAACATGGCAAGAGAATCCAAAGTGTCATCCCTGGTTTTATGAAGAATATTTGAAAACAATTGATGTTTAAATTTAAACTGCATGTTATGTAACATTGAATATTAGGGAGAAATGTTGATGATTATTTTGAGGGGTACATAACAGAATACTTTTGACCGTAGGTAGGTAAAATCTCTGAAATATTTTGGGGTGAAGTATTTTGATATCTACCACTTATTATAAATAAATACGATACCTTAAATGTTTGTATGTAGTTAGAGATGGAAAGACTGAGAGTAGAGAAAATACCCTCAAAGCTAACCCCAGAAAATATGAGAAACTTATATTCATAAGTAAATAGTATATGAATCTTCACTGTAAATAGTTTTAAACTTTTCTATGAGCTCAAAATCATATTCAAAGTCATATGCAAAAGTATTAACGCAGAGTGGACATGATTTTCAAACTTATTTGCTAGATTTTTATCTCTTCACTCCACCAGATTTAAAGAACAAGAACAATTGTCTTGGTCTTTATCGTCTTTATAGTTAAGATACAGCCACAAAATATGCTGCTCATGTAGAAACAGAAGCCAAGCAATTTTATTTCAAAGTGAAGAATCTATTTTCATTAAACTTATTGGCAAGGGATATTCCTAAAAATTGTTATGCTCTTGGAACAATGTAACCAATGTTACCTTGTGTTCATATTTGCTAAGAAAAAAAGAAATAGGCAGAATTTAAGCCCAATTACACATGAAAATTCTTATATACTCTAAGGATAACAGTATGCCAAAGATTAATCAGAGATACAGAAGTTATTTTTTTATTATTTAAAAAACTCGGGACTGTAGTGATAGCACAGTGGGCAGGGCATTTGCCTTGCACCCAGCTGACCCAGGTTTGATTCCCAGCATTCCATATGGTCCCCTGAGCACCGCTAGGAATAATTCCTGAGTGCAGAGCCAAGAGTAACCCCTGAGCATTGCCAGGTATGACCCAAAAAGAAAAAAAAAACAGTGTGTCTTATTATCTTTCTAGTATATGATTACATATGGCAGGAAATATTCAGGTTTAGAGTTCGAATAGAGAAGTAGATAAAGTCTATAAGCAGGATTTGGTCCCTTGTAATTAGTCATCCCCATCTGAAGTAGACAGAAAAAAGGACATGCAGAAGGAAGTTTCTGTTTATTTCTTCTCCCCATTTTTTGATGCATTGGATGTTTTTTTTCTTGTAAAGTTCTACTCATGCCTTACATATCTTTGATATTAACCCCTTATCAGATTTGGATGAATAATTTTTCCAATTCCATGGATTGTCTTTGTATCTTGGTCACAGTTTCTTTTGAGCTTTCTAGTTTCATGTAGTTCCTTTTATTTATCTTTGCTCCCACTTGCTTGGTCAGTGGGTGATTCCTCTCTATGTTTTCTTCCATGTACCTTAAGAATTTAGGTCCAATATTGAGATCTTTAATCTACATTGATCTGACTTTTGTGCCTGGCATTAGAAAGAGGTCTGAGTTCATTTTTTTTTTTTTGCATGTAGCTACCCAGTTTTCCCAGCACCACTGTTGAAGAAGCCTTCCTTGTTCCACTTCATGTTTCTTGCTCCTTTATCAAAGATTAAGTGATCATATATTTTGGGGTCTATGTAAGGATAATCAAATCTATTCCATTAATCAGCAGGTCTTTGTTCCAATACCATACTCTTTTAATTACTACCACTGTGTAATATAATTTGAAGTTGGAGAAGGGATGTCTCCCATCTTCTTCCTCCCCGTGTATGTTTGGTAAATCACTTTCCCTCTAAGCTGTAGTTGTATTTGTACAATGTGACACCTGTAAATGAATTAAGATTATTAGATTAGAATAATAATCTAATTCAAATAATTTAATGGAGGAATGCTAGGAAGAGGTTTTTTGTTTTGTTTTTGTTTTTGTTTTTTGGGTCACACCCGGTGATGCACAGGGGTCACTCCTGGCTCTGCACTCAGGAATTACCCCTGGCGGTGCTCAGGGGACCATATTGGATGCTGGGAATCAAAACGGGGTTGGCCACGTGCAAAGCAAATGCCCTACCCACTGTGCTATCACTCTAGCCCCGAGTTATTATTTCTTATATAATGATTATTTGGGCTGGAGCGATAGCACAGCAGGTAGGGCGTTTGCCTTGCATGCAACTGACCCAGGTTTGATTCCTTCATTCCTCACAGAGAGCCCGAGACAGCAGAGCCTGGCAAGCTCCCCATGGCGTATTCAATATGCCAAAAACAGTAATAACAAGTCTCACAATGGACATGTTACTGGTGCACACTCGAGCAAATCGATGAGCAATATGGAGGTTAGAATAAAGGGATGTATATTCTTCAAAGACTTGGAGAGAAGAAGGAGTTTTATTTTAATAATCATTTTATTTTTATTATTTTTTTTGTGCTGTTTGGGTCATACCTAGTAGTGCTCAGCCCTTACTCTTGGCTCTGAATTATTCCTGGCAGTGCTCAGGGGACCATATAGGATGCCAGGGATGGAACCCAGGTCAGTCATATTCAAAGCAAACACCCTTTCCACTGTACTGTCGCTCCAGCCCAAATAATCATTTTATAAGAAATAAAAACTCTTCCTAGCATTCCTCCACTATATTACTTGAGCACTGAACAAGTCCATCAATTTTACTGGGATTCACATCAATTTCTAGTAATGTGAAAAAAAAAAGTCTCTAAACATTTTCGAGATAAGCATCTGACTTTGATTCTTGAAAGAAAGATTCCAACTTGCTCAAGAAAGAAAAAGAAAAGTAAAGAAATAAAGTGCAAAAGAATGAGCAACTGCAAGATCTGAAAACAACCCAAGGGGCTGGAGTGATAGCACAGCGGGTAGGGCATTTGCTTTGCATGAGGCCGACCTGGGTTCCATTCCCAGCATCCCACATGGTCCCCTGAGCACTGTCAGGAGTAATTCCTGAGTGCATGAAAACAACCTAAATGTCCAATAACAGACGAGTGTATCAGGATATTGTAGTGTATATGCACAATATTACTACTCAGCTATAAGATGAAATCCTTTTTTTGATATAACACTTATAAAACCAGAAGTAATCATGGTAAATGAAATTAGTCAGGAAGAGAAATGTAAATACTGGATTATTTCATTCATATGCAGAGCATAACAAAAATAGCAAGGAATGGATAATGGTCAGTGAAACAAACGCTTAGACTCTTCAGTGAGAGACGGAGGTAGAAGAGCAAGAGATGATTTTCAGTGCTTTGCTGCTCAGAATTCCTTCTGCTCACCCTGTCAGAAGCTCAGAATGGCCTCAGTAGAGATTCCCTCCGCTCCCAAATGACTCTGATCCCACTCCAAAGGTGAGACTTGGGTTTTCAACAGACCTCGAATTCTTTTATGCTCTACCTTGCTTCTTCCTCCCTTCTCTTGGCAGGCAACTATCCTAAGACCAATTTGTAAAAGCTCCTGCACACTCATTTTCATATTAACTTATGCTTCCTTGGGTAATCAGTCTGCAATAATCACCTATCCTCAAAGGAACTCAAATGTACCCTTGCCAGATTAAAAGAAGCAAATGGAAAACATTAATAGCAAAAAATTTTACTATTTTACTTAGACCACATTTCCCTTTTGTCTTTGAAGTATGTTTCTCCTGTAAATATCCTTCAAAAAGCAAATAAAAGTTTCATTTCACCTCAATAGCTTCACTATATGAAATTATCTCTGAAATAATCCTTGATTACACAATAATAGCCATATATTCACCAAAAAGATCATGTCAAATAGAAAGAAAAAGTCTGGTTATGGAGAAGACTATTTGAGTCGTTATAGAAAAGAAATTACTGAAATTATTTATTTGTACATAACCTTAAATTGATCCAATCTATTGATGTTAAGTATTTTTATAATAGGATCTCATTTAAAAACTGTTTTCTAGTCCCTCTTGTTGTTTATAAGTTTACCTATATTAACTTCAAGCCTAAAATCCTAGGAACTGTATTCTATCTGTAACTGTTTATTTCTGACACTATATCTGGACATGCCAGATTTTTCTTGTTAGCTGTCCACTGACTTGAGATATCCTCTACATTGATTTAACTCTCCAGCAGTGTTCAGTGTTTGTATTAATTTCAAACATGGTCATTGCCAACTGTATTTCTTCTTAATTAGAAGTGGAGCTAGAGTTCACTTCCTGATTAAGTTCTAATATCAGTCTATAAGTTACAAATATATGTGCTATTAATATTTCCCTTGGAAGTCCCATAAGACTAGGAAAAATTAAATTTTTCTCATAAAATACAATTTTAATTAAAATTTTTAGTAATAAAAATAAAATTTTTAAAATCTTGCTAGTAAAAAATAAATTTTACTGGTAAAAATGAAATGTATTTTATGTCAATAAGTGTATCAATATCATTATTTTTTCTTCTAGCATTTGAATCTATAATGATGAAGCATTTGACTTTCTTTTAAGGGGGCACATTATCTTGTTAAAACTACTGTGTTTAACTTAGTTCATACTACGCTCCTGGGTTCTGTACTAAGTTCCTCCTCACATGGGGAGTTTATTTTACTTTCTCTTCTACTTTGCAATAAACTTAATTACTTCTAAACTCTGAAAAACAAAGAAAAAAGAGAGAAAAACATAGAAGATAAATGAAAACTTACCCTGTTTAAATGCCTCATTGCATTCGACTAGAAAGATGCTGACAGAGCAAAATTCCAAGGTCCTGAGAGAAATGCCATTCTACTCACCTAGAGAAATCATTGTTGTGCTCATAACATGCCCTGCTTCTTCCTTTCATCATATGTAAAAGTTCCATTTTACATATCACAAGTTTCATTTGTTTGATCATTTTATATACTTGAATTCTTGTAAATTAAATGCATGCATATGTGGCCCTTTGGAGTTGTCATGGGTTTAACCAAGGTAACTCCAACCTCTAGCTGAAGCCTTGTCCTAAAATTGTTTCACGTGACTTTTGAAACTCATCCAGATTGTTTCAAGTCACATTTCCCTTCCCACCCATCCAATTTACACCTATGTATGTAATAGAACCTAGTCTAATCTATCCTAATTTATCCTCAGCTCATGTCCGGTTTCCATTTCTCTATTTTGCTTGGGCACTGATTCTCAAAGTAGCCTCATATTCATTTAGCGACTGAGCTATCATAAAGACGAAAATTAGTAAACATACCATTTAATTCATGTACACATATCAGTGTTTTCACAAATTATGTCAACTGTGGCAGTAAAGTCTCACCATACGTTTCTTGGTTCATTAATATCATAAGGAAATCTCTCCCTGTAGGCACACTTTAAACATGAGAAAAATTAACACAGCTGTGCTAATTCAATCACAATGTCAATAGTTTATATGTGAGTGCTGAATTAGTCAACTACAATTTAATTACATGGATTCATTTTAGCACATCACTTACATGCCGTTTTAAAAATTCAGTCGGTAATTAATCTTGGCAACATGGCTTTGGTAATATTTTAAAAAAATCAAATGCATGATAGTTGTATCTTGCCTCCCAGCAGTATTTTCAAACCGTTTTTGTTCAATATGATGCCAATGAGAGAATAAATAACCAGTGAGTAGCTGGAATTAGTTATGTGTTCATATGTGTACATGAATCTCATATTTGCTCCAGAATTGAAATAAATGCAGAGGTGAAGAACAATTTGTGAATTCATAAAAAGAATGGCTAAATTCAGAAGCACACCAGATAATTTTAGAAGGTATATAGTCCTAAATTTGTAAAGCCATACTTTATATTTGTGGAATATAAAGTAAAGCTTCTATTCATAACATTAAAACTTTGAAAAGATGGTTTTTTTCTATCACTTGTCCCCTGACAGGTCTAAATGTAATTTTATCCTTGCACTCTCATTTCACAACGATTTGAATCATTAAATTAGCTTTAAAAGACACAAAATAGAAGTGAGCATCCAGTCTGCACAGGCGAGTGCATCGTACCGGCCAGTGTCCCCGGCCCTCTGCTCCTTCCGTGACAGCGGCACGTGTTGGGTGCTAATGAAATACCCTCGGTGGGCCCTGGATACCATCTGGTTTCACTTGCCGCTCACATTTGGCTGTTTTTCCCTTTCCTATTTTTCCGTGCACACAGAAACTGGCAACAAGCTAGGAGAGGCACTGTTTACAATAGCTCCTGTTTCAGTCAAGAGTCTGGCACACGGGATGGAAAGAGTGAAATGAGGGTAACTCCTTCAAGGTGACTTTCTGCGCGTCCTAGAACAGCTGTGCTCCACGGGAGGCGGGCAGGAGTCGCATATCTTGCCATGGCTTTTCTGCCACTTAGCTTAGCTGGGTGCTGGGTTTCTGGAAGAAGATTTAACCTTCTGACAATATGGAGATATACGGAGTTCTCTTTTCTTGCAGCCCTTCAGTATTTTATATCTCTGCTAGGGAAAATTATTTAGAGCTGAAACTCCTGGGCAAAATTTGACCTGAAATCCTAACAAAGACTTAGCAGCAAGGTTCAAAAGGCCATAAACCAGAAATATTGAGAGAGAGAGAGAGAGAGAGAGAGAGAGAGAGATGTACTACCCAAAAAAGAAACCCTGTCAGTGAGGGTTTCGGTGATTTCTAGCATGTGTTACCTTACTATGAAGATGAGGAAGATGACAATGAACACATGGTACTCCATAATTACAGCCTAGGAACAGGAGAGTCGATATTATAAGATGAACAGATGCCATAGTTGTGGGCAAGTGACATCCTGGATACCTCTCAAAAAATGGGTGGTACCCAGGATACTACCTGCCAGCAGCTCTGATGAAAGCCATTTTGGATTCTATTCTCCATCGCAACAGATACAAAGGGCAAATTCTGGTGAGTACTCTCACCACACCAAGCAAGTGTCTTAGATAGCTGGGGGTGGAGAGGCAATTAGCAGGACTATGCTCTTGGCAGACAAACAGATTCATATCTAGTTGCTGGCAAACAAGAAGCACCCCTGTGGCAAGTCCCTTTCATACCTCTCAGAGAAGACAGATAATGAGCCCTCCTGCCTGATGAACTTTCTTGCCTCCCATATTCAGTCAGACTGTGCACCTGTGCACCTGATCGGCCTGAGAGAGCGTGATCTGTTGAGACTGGAGCCACGGCTTCTTCTTAAACCCTGTCTTGCACCGATCTCTAGAAGATGCTAAGTACTCTGTGATTTCTTCATTCTAAGGAGCTGCTAAATTCTACTGAAAACTGACAACCAAGAAATTTCCAACATCTTAACTCAGTCCTAGTCACTCACTATCAGACACTGGTCCCTGTGTCCTTAACTGAGGTTCTTGAGCTCTCCCGAAGGCGTCCTCCATGACCGTGACCGTCTAGTGGCTGCTCAACATGTAGGACAAAGATATACCCAGTCACTGAACTTCTGCCACAGAGAGACTGGGATCTCAGAGGGTACGGAGCTGACTGCTGATCACTGCAGTTCTGAATGACACACAGGGAACCCAGGAGTTTATGAAAGTCACCCTCTGGGTTAACATCGTACCTGCTGTGTGTCTGTCACGCAGTCAACTAGACTCAGTCTTCTGATAGTCTCTGGGCATGAGTTCTGCTTCCAGTTGGACCAGGACCCGAAGGCACTCTTGGATCCAAGATTGCATGGTCTCCTTGGCAGTCATTGGGAAAAGCATGATGGTGGCAGGTTAGTAGCAGTCAATTTTGACCGAGAATTTCTCAGTCACTCTCAAAGGTCTGTATAACGTTGGTAGTACAGTCTTTCACAAACACATGTTTTCCAATCACAAGCTATGTTCATTAGAACTTAAGGCCAGAGCTGGTGACAGGCACATGTGACTCTGAATTCCTTAGGAACGCCTAGGCCTCCTTAAATCACTGTCACTGTCACTGCCATCCCGTTAATCATCGATTTGCTAGAGTGGGCACCAGTAACATCTCTCGTTGTGAGACTTATTGTTACTGTTTTTGGCATATCCAATATGCCACGGGTAGCTTGTCAGGCTCTGCCGGGTGGGCACGATACTCTTGGTAGCTTGCCAGGCTCTCCGGGAGGGGCTGAGGAATCGAACACGGGTCGGCCGAGGGAAAGGCGAATGCCCTACCACTGTGCTATTGCTCCAGCCCAGGCCTTCTTAATATATAGGGAGATATAGTTGATGTAGCTGATATAGGCTTACTCAACTTTATTGGCACAGGTATTCACAAATGTGAAACCTTGACGCTGGTTAAGCCCCACTCAAACACAGGATTCCATCCCCATAAAGTCTCCTGTGGCATTCTAGACACAAATGGGAGAAAGTGGAACTTACCAACACCAGTGGAATAAGACAACAGCCATGAAAGGACTCCGAAGACACCAGAACTATGAAGGCTACTTGAAAACTAGTAAAATAATGCTGCTGAAGTGGGGTCAGAGGAAGAATATGTTGAAAAAGGCAGCAAAAGTATGAGATAGAGTATGATAAAACTCCAAACATAAATGATAGTGCTGAAGAGTAGAGCGGCTGAATTAAAAACACAGTAGCTCAACAGCAAAATGAAGAAGCAAAAATAAAATCAGTAAATCCAGATAGTATGAAAATATCCAGACCAGCAATGAATAAATAAATAAATAAATAATAAAGCATCATAGATATGAGACCAAAGATATGTCAAGGGAAACAATATTTACATCATTGGGGTTTCAGAAGAAGATCATGAAAAATATGAATATTTTTATTGAAAAAAGAAGTTATTAGAAATTTCCCAATCGAAAAAAATTTAGATTACCAGATCCATGAAGTTCAGTGCTCTAAACAAAGAAAAAAAAAAAACAGGCAAATAAAAAATCAGACACAGGCCAGAAGGAAGTGGCATGGTATCTACAACTTTCTGAATGGAAAACTGTCCAATCAAGAATCCTTTCCCAGCTAGGTTATCACTCCAATTCAACAAGGGAATAGCAGTAATTTTTCCTCAATTTTTATTAAAGCACTGTGTTTTATCAGGATTCAGGGACTTTTTTAATAAAATAAAACAATATTAAAATTTGTATGAAAATATAATAGACCCAGAATGGCAAATTCTCCCAGCAATGCAATTTTGAAAGTAAAGAAGAAAGTTGGAGCTCTTGTGCTCCCTCCTTCTAAAAGTTTTATGAAGAAATAAGAATTAAAACATGTGGTATCCAGGGGCTGGAGAGATAGCACAGCGGGTAGGGCGTTTGCCTTGCACGCGGCCGACCCGGGTTCAAATCCCAGCATCCCATATGGTCCCCTGAGCACGGCCAGGGGTAATTCCTGAGTGCAAAGCCAGGAGTAACCCCTGTGCATCGCCAGGTGTGACCCAAAAAGCAAAAAAAAAAAAAAAACAAAAAAAAAAACATGTGGTATCCTAATATGAAAGGCATACCAACCAATGGAATAGAATGCCCTGAAATAAGCTAACATATTGACATATCTAAGTTAAATATTATACAATAAAAATCAAAATATAACAATGGAGAAAAGAAATCATCTTCAACAAGTGGAAAAATTGAAAGTAGGTAATTATTTAATGCCATCTGTGAAAAGTAACTCAAAATGGGTTAAAGATTCGAATGTTATACAAATATAGATAACATAGTTGATAGCATCAGGAATTTATTTGATGACTCACTCAAATGTAAAAGAAACAAAATAAAGAATAAATAAATGGGACTATATTAAATAAAAAGCTTTTATGCAGAAAATAAAAAACAGAAACAAAACCCAGAGATTAGAGCAATATCAGAGCAGGTAGAATGTTTGCCTTGCACCTGGCCAACCCGTGTTCGATTCCCAGTATCCCATATGGTCCCCTGAGCACCGCCAGGAGTAATTCCTGAGTGCAGAGCCAGGAATAACCCCTGTGCATCGCTGGGTGTGACCCAAAAAGCAAAATAAAATTAAATTAAATTAGTATTATAGAAAAAAGAAAAAGAAAAGAATAAAGCCCAGCACCTAGCTATTGGGTAGAGATATTTGTACATCATATTCCTGCAAGGGGTTTAATAATCAAATCATAAGATAATTAATACAACAATAAAGCTAGAATCCAAATAAAACAAAACAACAAAAAATTGAAGAAAAAACCTAAATAGAAATTTCTCCAAAGTAGATCTATAAGATGGCCCAAAGACACATGAATAAATGTTCAAAGCCATACATATTAAGACCACTATGAGATAATAAAATAAGAATGGTCTATATCCACAAGCCTGGAAACAAATTCAGGCAAGGATGTGGGAATTTCAATATAAATTGGTATTGCGTCTATAGAAAGCAGTATACAGATTTTTTAAGATGTAAATTTCATATGATCCAGCAATTCCATTCACAGGTATTTATAAAATGCTATAAAACACTTATTTACCGGGGCTGGAGCTATAATACAGCAAGTAGGGCTTTTGCCTTGCATGCGGCTGACCCTGGTTCAATTCCCAGCATCCCACATTGTCCCCAAGCAGTGCCAGGAGTGATTCCTGAGTGCCGAGCCAGGAGTCAGCCCTGAGCTGAAAAAAAAAAAAACCCACTTATTTATATACTCCTATAAATCAACCACTATACTCATAGCAGCACTACTCACCACAAAGAAGGAACATTGATAGACGTTGACCTAACTGACCACAGTCAGACAAATGGGCATGGGCAAAGAAGTTGTTGTACATATCGTCAATGGAATTTTACTGTGTTATTGGGGGATAAAAAGAAAAAAACCACGGGACTGGAGAGATAATGAAACAGGTAAGGCATTTGCCTTGCACATAACCAATCAGGGTTGAAACCCTACACCCCATAGTTTCCCAGAGCCTCATCAGGACTAAGTTCTGAGAACAGAGCCAGGAGTAGCTTTGATTGTCTCTAGTGTCCCCAAACTACCCCCCCAAAATTAAAAAATAATAAAATAACGAAAGATAACTGTGTGACAAATGGATAGAATTTGAGGGAATTCTGACAGTGGTATAAGTTAGGAAAAGAAAGGAAATTATTAGATGGTTTCACTTACATGGAATAGGAGTTAATAAAAAAATTAATCAATAAGGCACAACAAAACCAACTACTAGACTCAGTGGACAATATGGTAGCACCAAAGAAGGAAATAACATACAGAGTTTGAAACTAAACTCCTGATTTTTCTATAATAGTGCAAATCAATCATGCGTCAATCAAAATTTTAAAAAAATAAACAGGAATATTTAAATAAAGGAATGATAGTTCTGCCTTAGTTTATTATGTAAATAACATCACAACACACTCGGTTATTTTCAAAGTTGCAAATGCTTTAATTGAATGTTGTTTCTTTCTATGAAGAGGTTCTTTAAACTGATTGTGCCCTGTTGGAGATTTAAAGAAAGCAGGTGTGCGGTGTTTGATACAATCATTTCTGATGGAAAAAGCAATATCATTTTAATACATTAATTTAGTAACAGTTGAAGACATCTGAGTGGATCCAGTTGCTTTGCTACTTTATTTTATTTTAATATCTTTGGGTTTATGATAATTTATCCTGTTTTATTTGCTCCCTAGAACTATTGAGAGCTACTATTGACTGCATATTACAGTCACTTATTAAAACATAAGTTCACAGGTACAACTCACGGGATACTGATATAAAATATAGTATAGAGAGATATAGTCTTAGACTAGATCATGATGGAACTTTTTGAAATACCTGCTGACTCTAATGCACAGTCAAGGCTAAGAATCACTGATTTATGACACTGTATAAGTATTTCTTATGCTTGTTTGAGCATGATGTTGAAATGAGGAACGTTTAAAAAATTACTCCAGGGAGTAAAGAAAAGCCAAAGTCTAGGAGAAAATATTTGCCAAAAATCACTGTATCACTGTCATCCTGTTGTTCATCGATTTACTCAAGTGGGCACCAGTAATGTCTCTATTACCCTCAGCCCTGAGATTTTAGCAGCCTCTCCTTACTCATCTTTCCCAACAATTGGAGGCTCTTTCAGGGTCAGGGGAATGAGACCTATCGTTACTGTTTTTGGCATATCAAATACGCCCTGGGTAGCTTGCCAGGCTCTGCCCATGTGGGCAGGATACTCTCGATAGCTTGACGGGCTCTCCAAGAGGTATGTATATATCTTTTACTGTATTTGGGATATGAATTTGACATATGCTCTCCACCAAGGGAAAAAAATTAAGAAAGAGGAAGAGAGAGAAGAAAGGAGGGAGAAAGAAAGAAAGAAAGAAAGAAAGAAAGAAAGAAAGAAAGAAAGAAAGAAAGAAAGAAAGAAAGAAAGAAAGAAAGAAAGAAAGAAAGAAAGAAAGAAAGAAAGAAAGAAAGAAAGAAAGAAAGAGAAGAAACAAAAGTAAGAAAGTAGGGAGGGAGGGAGCTAGGGAGGGAGAGGAGAAGGAAGAAAGGGTGAGAACTGAGAGACTGGAATGATGATCGAGTGGGTAAGTTTTGAGCACTACCGGGTGTGAGCCTCCACCCCCCCAAAGAAAGTGGACTGATTTTAAAATGGAGCAAAAAGGCTAGAGAGGTAGTTAAAAAGGATCCAGTGCAAGTTTTGCATGCTGTACACTCAGGGTTTTTCCCCAGAGCTTTGTGGTACCTTGAGCAAAGCCAGGAGTCACCCCCCCCCCCCCGTGCAATAAGCCAGAGAGTCCCTGAGCACCATTAAGTACCATTGACTTCCACCTTGCTACCAAAGGGACCACACCAAGAAGATACATACTATCGCAAATGGGTACATGAAAAGATGCTCCATTTCATATGTCGTCTGGGAAATGCCTATTAAATAAAAAATGAAATACTCCTATACACCTATTAAAATGGCCAAAACGAAGGACACTGACAAAACATTGAGCAGGATGTGTTACAATAGGAACTTTCATTTTTGCTGGTGGGAATATAAAAAGTTATATAGCAAGCACTGTCAATACTTTGTCTTTTTGTGAGAGACACTTTTGTCTCCTACAACATTGAATGCCATATGATCCAGCAATCATATACTGTGATACTTAGCCAAACACGTTAAAAATTTGTGTCTACACAAAAACCTGTACATATGCTTTATAGGTTGATTCATAGTACCACAAACTTGGAAGAGCACAAGATGTCTGCCCTACATTAGGTGAATAAATAAATTGTTGAACAAACAGAAGATACAATGCTGCTTGTTGCTAAAAAGAAATAAACCATCCACCTAGGAAACAACTTGGAGAAAGAGAGAATGTGCATTAGTAAATCAAAGAAATCAAAGTGAATCTGCTATGTATTTTATGATTCCAACTACCTGAATTCTGGAAAAGGCAAAACCAATGGAGATAACAAAATAATCTAATAGAGGGAGAGATGAAGTGGCAAGACACAGCTTTTGTAGGCTAGTAACACTACTCTGTGAAATATTTTAGTGGGAGATATTGTCATTTTAATTTTACTTTCACACTATTTTATTTTATTTTTTAATTTTTCTTATAGTCTGTTTTGGCATATCCAACACGCACGGGTAGCTTGCCAGGCTCTGCCATGCGGGCTCCATGCTCTCGGTAGCTTGCTGGGCTCTCCGAGAGGGGCAGAGGAATTGAACACAGGTTGGCCGAGTGAAAGGCAAACACCCAACCGCTGTGCTATTAGATATGCCAAAAACAGTAACAATAGGTCTCTCAATGAGAGACGTTATTGGTACCCACTCGAACAAATCGATGAGCAACGGGATGACAGTGACTGTGACTTATAGTCTAGCCCACTGATGTGCCTAAAGCAGCACACATGTGTTTGGTTTTAACATACTTGCTTGTGTTCTCTGATATACATTCTCCATCCCTCTCGGAGAGCCCGGCAAGCTACCAAGTGTATCCCGCCCACATGGAAGAGCCTGGCAGGCTCCCTGTGGCGTATTCAATATGACAAATATAGTAACAGTAACAGGTCTCATTCCCTTGACCCTGAAAGAGCCTCCAATCGTTGGGAAAGACGAGTAAGGAGAAGCTGCTAAAATCTCAGGACTGAGACGAATGGAGACGTTACTGGTGCCCACTTGATACTTTTACGCAAACTCATAAAATGTACATCAAGAGTGAACCCTAACAAAACTCTGGCTGGATATAAAGCTTTAGTGTAAATTCATCAACTGTAACAAATTGTCCAGTTAGTGAGGAAGTCTGATAATGCTTGAACCTGTGGGTATATGAGACGGGGGTTATATGGGAAAATCTTCATAGCCTGGATTCAATTCGCTGTGAATTTAAAAAACTGCTCTAAAAATACAGTACTGGAAGTGAAGAGCCTTTCATCTTGAATCCCAGAGCCTTTATGCAGACCTCATGAATCAGGTGTGTAGAAAAGAGAACTGGCTTGAGGCCCGGGGTGAGCTACACAGCTCTACGACACTACAACACTACAAGGACATCACAAAGAACCCCCAAAAGGGACAAAGAAGGAAATACAGAAAGGAAATAAGCACACCCTGGACGCTTTGAATCTCTCGCCTTATCATCCTCATATACAATGGATCACCCTTTAAAAAAATAAAATTGTATTCTCCCTTGTAAACTGTCCTTGTGATAGCACAGTGGTAGGGCGTTTATCTTGCACGCAACCAACCCGGGTTTGATTCCTCTGCCCCTCTCGGAGAGCCCAGCAAGCTACTGAGAGTATCTCACCCACATGGCAGAGCCTGGCAAGCTCCCCGTGGTGTATTCGATAAGCCAAAAACAGTCACAACAAGTCTCACCATGCAGACGTTACTGGTGCCCGCCTGAGCAAATCGATGAGCAACAGGATGACAGTGAGAGTGACAGTGAAACTGGCCTTGAAGTACCTGCAGTTATTTCGGTTTTTACCCTGGCCCAATAGCCTCTAACCTCAGCTCTTGTGTGGCGTGGGAAGGGCTGGCTTCTGCGTGAGGCCTCTTTCAACCTCTTTTCTTTATGAAAGTCAAATTAGAATTCGTGCCATCAGTCTAATCGTAGCATTCATGAAGCCAGCTTTCGGGATAAACACAAAACTTGCACACAACCTCAGCATCCCTAGCGAGCTGGTTTGCACCTCTTTTTCAGTCTCTTTTGAGGTTTCCTCCCTGCTTACTTACGGTCATACATAGGCCCATAGAGCATTCCTGGGCCTGTCAATACAAATGGGTGCCTTCCAGCCACAGGCTGTTTGCACAGGTTAAATCCTCTGCCTGAAAACCTGTCCCCACAAATTGGATCTACTTCATCAGAGCTCAAGTGATTTTAGCGTACTGTCAGCTCTAGCTAGGTCAAACTTCTTAAGTCCTGTCTTTCTTAGTTCTGTTTATCTTCTTCCTAAAATGTACAGTTATAATCTTTTATTTATATAAGTGGCTTTGGAGTGAATTCAAACTCTTAACTTACTTCTGACATGAAGCAATTTATTTTCTCGTGCTCCATTTTTCTCATCTAAACACAAGGCCCATTCTACTATTGAATCATTAGACTGATTTATTTCTAAAATTGACATATATGGTGTTTAATGCATTAGCTATTGATGTGATTTTACTATTTTTATTATTATTATTATTATTTATTTTGCATACCCGTTAGCCAGGAGAATATATTCTAATCCCAATAATCAGAGAGTGTGTTATCTTACACAGCAAAAGGGGTTCTGCAGATTTGATGAAGATTACAGAACACTGGGATGATAAATTTTTTTGTTTTCTAGAGGATCTAATTACTATCTAATAAAAAAATCCTTGAAGTAGATTAATAAATGAAAGGAAGGGAGGAAGGATGGAAGCTTGAGAGGAACTTGTACCTGCTGTTGCAGACTTTTAGGACAGAGACAGGGGAACATGAGTCGGGGTAAAGAGGTGGCTGGCAGGAGGTAGGGATGACACCCAGCAAGGAACAGGGCGCGTCCTACAGCTGCAAGAATGTATAGAGCCGGAAGTATAAATGAGTATGTAATGGAGTCTTTCTCAGACACTGAAGAAAGGAAAACTGTTCTCTGACATCCTGGTTTTATTTTAGTTTTAATTTTTTAATTTTATTTTATTTTTATAAAGTAGTTCACAATATTTGATTACATTCAATATTTGAACTCCAATCCCACCACCATTACACCTTCCCACCACCATATTTCGGATGTTTCCATACCGAACCTCAATCCCTTCCCCAAAGTAGAATCAAAATAATTTATTTTGTGGGGCTGGAGCAATAGCACAGCGGGTAGAGCACTTGCCTTGCACGCGGCCGACCCGGGTTCAATTCCCAACATCCCATATGGTCCCCTGAGCACCGTCAGGAGTGACTCCTGAGTGCAAAGCCAGGAGGAAACCCCTGTGCATTGCTGGGTGTGACCCAAAAAAGCAAAAAAAAATAAAAAAAATAAAGAAATAAAAAATAATGATTTATTTTGTGTTGTTTGTTATGAATAAACAGCTGAAAATGCCCAAAAAAAGTTTCCTTAGGGGAAAGTGTGAAGATTGTTGTATTTCATCCAGGGGCCATTAAGCCTTTCTATAAAAGAACTAACATGTTTCAAAGGTTGAGCCTTGTGTGTGTGTGTGTATATATATATGTGTGTGTGTGTGTGTGTGTGTGTGTGTATACATACACATATATATATAATCTATACATGTATGTATATATATAATATCTATAAAAATATATTTCCCTCTAAGATTGGTTTCCTTCTACTTCATAGCCCCACCACATGTGGTGTGCAACTCTTGGAATATGAGTGGTGTGAGGTATGAGATGTCAGTCCAGGAATAGGTTCATGCACAGGTGAGGCTCGTGTGGATTGCGGCTCTGAAGGTTTTTGGCTGCAGGGGCTCGGTCTCTTGGGGTGGGGAGGGGCCTCACCTGCCCCCTTTCCGGGGTGCCCCAAATGAAACAGCCTGTCTCAGAGTCTGGTCACGTGGTTATGACAGCAAGTTGTTTTGTGTTCTCTTCTGAGAGAGAAAGACAATTAGTCTCTGAATCGTGGCAATTGATGAAATTATCTCAACATCCTGTTTTAAGCCCAGGAAATTACCCCAGACACCTGACCTATAGAATGATAACATGCTAATGCTGTTTGAAATAGCCAAGTTTGTAGTAATTTATGACAGCAACAGAAAAATGATACACTAAATAATTATCTAGTATATTACATACAGTAGATAATAAGTAAAATAAGAAACAAAATTTCCTATATGTCTGGAATTTTAAATTCTGAAACTTAAAAATGTTGTGTATTATATATATATTTTTAATTTTCACCAATAACCTTGCAAAGGAGCTGTTAATTTTGAGAAAGATAACTAAGAAAATTATCCAAGATGACTCACTTTTTGTCTTGCCCTGATTCCAAAGCCGAAATTTTCCTCTTCTAAAATGTACTTCTACCCAGCAAAAGTAATTAATATATAACTTGAGAGTTTTCAAATCACTTTTTATCTACAATTTTTCTGTGCATCTCCATATTAATTTAAAATCTTTGAGCTTTACAATATGAGGAAAATGTATTCTACAAAAGGAATGTTTAGTAGAATCTAAAAATAATTTTTATCATAACAAAATTTATGAAATATTGACTGTGTGCCTGGTACTATTTAAAACACCTTATGTATGTCAAATAATTTAGACCAGATACAAATATGATGAAAATGACTTCCATTCATTTTCCATTGTCAGTTTTTACAAAAGCCAATTGGATTTTCATGATTTATAAAGTTGTGTTAAGAAAAACCTTTCATATTATTAATTATGGATGCAGAATTAGTCAAACATTTATATTGTTATACTCGTATACTTGACAATTTAAAATATGCAATAAATATCAATAAACAAACTATTTCATATCCTTGTTTTAATTTTTTAATTATGGTTTTTAAAAAATACCTTACATCTAGATAATAAAATGTGTTTAGACAGTAGCAGATGTCTATGGAATAAATATGTCCCCCAGATGCAAGTTCCCTGGAGATGCATTTAATTTGTAAGTATTTAATCACGATTTCAGGCATTAACTGAAACAGCAAAGGATTTTTTTTTGAGAAAAGTTATTTTTATGAGTCTAGATTTATATTGTTACATAGAAATTTGACAAAAGCAGAAAATGAGTGTACACTATCCAGGCGACATCAAGCACTAATAGAACTTTATAAGAAACAAACAACTAACCCCATACACAGTGGGAAGAAGAGATGAATAGAAACTTCTTCAAAGGAGACATACAGAGGGCCAAAAGTTATATGGGAAAATGTTCACTAGTCACCTGAGAGACTAAAATCAAAACAGTAATGAGATATCACTTCTGACTGGCACACACAAAGAATAGAAACAGCAGTTTGGGTGTGGATGTGGGGCAAAAAGGAAGACCCTCATTCACTGCTAGGGGAAATATCACCTGGTACAGTGGTAGAGGGGAGTGGAACTGAATACTTTGGAATAGTGTGTTACAGAAATGTGTAGGCATTCACAGTCTTGTGAGCAGCAGGGTGGTATTGTGTCTAGAATTAAACAAAACAAAACAAGCGCTAAATGAAGGGAAAGTTAACGGACTTTTTCCTATTGGATAAACTGGGGGAGTTGTTTAGTTCCTTCAATCTCAGGTGTTTTTCTGTGATGAGTCCAGAATAAAAGGAACAAAATTAGTATATATCTATACATTATCTATAATACACAATGCACACTGTTTCACAAATATGAATAGCCTTTGAACTAAGAATTTGCTGTGTCTTCATAATCTGAAAACTCATATCTTCCTCGCTGTGCTAAAATTTTTCTAGCACTGCTTCTTAGATAATTTTTCCCCAATATTTCCTCTAATCCCACTTTCAAACTTTCATGAGTTTAATGTTTGTGTTAAGTCACAAAATGTTCTAGTCTATTAACCGTGTATAGTATTTCCATCAAGCTAATAAACATGCTATATATTTCTTTCAAAATGTTTGATGGATTTTTGTTTTAAGGTTTACAGTTTTAGCTTCTGGGAGCCCTTTCTGGTTTTATTTTAATATAAAATTCTATGTATTCTTCATTGAAGGCAGAATTTCATTCTCTTTAAGTAGATACTGATTTTTATTTTATTCTGCACTAATTTTTCCTTTTCCTCCTCTATTTTCTACTAAATAATTAATATTTATTAGTTAGTCTTTCTTCCAGTCATATTAGATACATTAACTAAAGAATTGGCAGTTCTGTATATACTTTTAGATTAGCAATTTTTTTTAATTACCTATTTATTTCGAATATGAAATACGTCACAGCTAGCTTTCCAGGCTCTGCCGTGCTGGCGGGATACTCTCAGTAGCTTGCCAGCTCTCTGAGAGGGACGGAGGAATCAAACCCAGGTCGGCTGTGTGAAAGGCAAACACGTTACCAAAAACAGTAACAACAAGTCTCTCAATGGAGACGTTACTGGTGCCCACTTGAGCCAATTGATGAACAACGAGACAACAGTGCTACAGTGCTACCTATTTATTTATCTATTTACTTTTTTCTTCATGTATTTTATTTTTCACATGAATATCTTATATGGTCACCAGTCATAATGGTATCTGTTTTGGCCTTAAGGCAACTAATGAGATGAGGACCAACCACGTTGTAGAGGATAATTTTATTAATTAAAATAAAATATTGTAGTAATTAGTTGTGTGTTCAAAAAGTGTGGGTGCTCAGCACGTGCGTTCAGTGGCCATGAGCCGTCTCCCACCCTGGCCGGCCGCTGCCAAGGGACCGGAGGGAACAGGACCACCAAGCTGGTTGGTGATAAGTAGCTGTTTATTCCAATTTCCATCCCCATTCCAGACTCACACTGCCTCATTCCAGTCTCACAAAGCCCATTCAGTTTCATTCTCTCCCATGCCCGTCTCCTGGCATTAGTTAAGAGCCAAACCTCATAGGTTGGGGGTAACAAATACACATAGGTGAGGTAGCACAATCAACGCATGTAAAGCCCTTCCTTCCAGGGAAGCTAGGACAAAATCTCATCCTGCTAGGAAACCCATCCAGGGGTGGAAGTTCATCTCAGAGTGTGTTTCTCCTTTAATTAGTCCAAATCCATTATACAGTCATCTTAAATTTCACGATCACGATCACGAAATCCCGTTAATCATCGATTTCTCGAGCGGGCTCAGTAACCTCTCCATTCGTCCTTTCCCTGAGATCTTAGAAGTCTCTCTCAACTCGGCCTTCCCAATGATGTCGCACTGGAGGCTCTTTCAGGGTCAGGGGAATGGGATCCAGCTTGTTACTGGATTTAGCATATGTATACACCATGGGAAGCTTGCAAGGCTGTCCCATGTGGGCAGGAAACTCCCAGAAGATTGCCAGTTTCTCCCAGAGGGAGAAGTAAGTTACAAGATATCGCGCAGCTGCAAAGTGACCTCGCACTTCTGGGAGCTCGCTTTAAGTCTCTGGTGTTGGCCGTTGATGGGATTACACACATCTGGGTTCCTCTGCCAGTACCTTCATGCGTGAGGCCTGTCCGAAAGTGTGGAGAGGGGCCTCAAGCATGGCTGTGGCTAGGTTCCGGTGGTCTTTGGCCACCGGGAGCTCTGCTCGAGGTGGGGAGGGAAGCTGGAGCCCATCCCCTCCGAGGGGCCCCGGAGAAGACAGCCAGGCATGCGGGCAAGAGACTCTCTGCCATCATCTTAAATTTACTTCTTAATAATCTTTATAGTCATTTTGTACAGACACAGTAAGAGATATATTAAGCTTAAAGGGCGCCTCTCCTGGGGACATCTTGCTATATATCCCAGATTACAATCCTCGGGCCAGATTAGTCCCTTCTAATCACAGCAGGGTCCTAATTTAGTGACTTCTTTTTGGGTCATGACAGAATCTGTCCATGACCATGTTCTTAACTTAGTATAAGTTTTATGACACTTGGCTTGTCCCTTTTCAATGCCAAGCTCGATTAGTTTTCCCTTTTTGATGCTTACAGCTTGCCCTGGGTCCATCCAATTCCCTTACCAGGACCCTCGTTAGGGGACACTAGGAACTAGGGGCAACTGAAGCTTATGTCAAGCAAATATGACCGATGCCCAGAAGTAGATATTATTTGTAGTCAATTAATTCTCAAGTAATAAGAGCACAGCATGAACTGTTTTCCTGCGTCTATACAAAAAAGGACATTATTCTAAAATAAACTGCAAAGGACATGAAGGAAAGAGAAAAGCAATATTTCACTTACAAATACAAAATCCAGAATGTTCTGAGGAATCTGACTTTACAAGTCATGAGGGCTGATTAGGGGAAATGAGTGATTAATATACAGGGGGTGCAGAGCACATAGAAGTTAAAGATGAGTGCCAAGGAATGGGAGTATATCAGGAGCATTGGGATGGGTGCTACTCAATAAACCCAAACTATTTCTGGGAGTGGAGGAGAAAGGACGGTGGAGAAAGGATGAACCAATGTCAAGTCTAAAATGTTTAGAACTATTGTCTAACAATTAGTTACAGCTACAGAAACCTCAAAGTAGGGTCTTGTCTGAAAACATAATTGGATAACAATAGCCTCGCTTCATAGCCATAAAGTTGATCCTCATTGATGAAGATTTATAGGAAAAGGGATATGGAGAAACACATGGGTTTTTTCCCCTACAATGTGCTTCCTCCATTTCCAGTTTTCAAATAAAGATTATTGACTGAATTTGGATATTCTCTAGAGAAAATGTCCCCTTTTTGTTCTATTGCCGCCTCAGTCTGCCTGCCTTCTTCTCAGAGCTACTCTCAAGTAAAATATAAACTGCATAGAAGGGCTTGGGGCCTAATTTTATTATATTATACATTTGAATTTATGTAATATTTATTTGGACACCATGATTTACAACAGGGTTGGTGACAGAGTTTCAGGCATACAAGTTCCCATTCGAAACCTACCACCAATTTCAAGCATTCCTCCACCAATAAATAACATTTATACTAGGGACATGTAGTGAAGAAATAGACAATAGATAGAGAGACAGACAGACAGACAGATAATAGAGATAGACAAAAGAGATAAAAGTGAGAGGGGAAATTGGATACACATCCAGATGCACGTATCTATTTCTATAAATAATTACTACGAAAGTACATCTCCAGAGAAATTTTCTTCTTGTTCCATGCAGGAAGTATGAATGAAATGGGAAGGAAAATAATAAAAATATTTAACCAGGACAGCCCAGGAAACAGCCGATCAAAATGCTCACAGTTTAGAGGGCTGGAGCAGAGTCCAACACTTTGACAACACCATCCCTTTGTTCATCAGGGCCAGGAAAGGGCTCAGTCAACAGGAGAAAGAAACACGAGAGATCCCTCCCAGGGTGCATCAGCTAAATCCTAAGAATGGAAATGAACCCAAGTGGAATTCTGGAGATGGATAGAAGAAAGTTTCTCAACATGCAGAACAAATTCTCTATTATCAGCATGGCATATAGTGGCCTATCTTTGACCCACAAGATTAGTGGGTTTTTTGGGTTGGCTTTTCATAAGCTTCATTCTCCATAGAAGTGGAAAAGATGGAAAACTGCTTGCATTAGAAGATAAGGTTATAACCACAGTTACATCATTTTCACATTATATGCTCAGTTTACCTTTGTGGGTTTGTGGATAAACTGTCCCAATTTGGGTGAGAATGATTTTTTTTCAAAAGTAAAACTATTCATTTATAATTTTTCCCATGAAGATATTTAGCAGTGAAATCTCCAAAGAAAATAAAAGTACCATTTGTGGGCATTCTTCACTGCTTAGAATAATTATCATGATTCATCTCACATGTTCATTAAATGCACTATTTATGACTTTATAAATGCTTCCAAATGACTTCATCAATAAATCAATGAAACGTGTCTATACTTTGGAAATTCTCCACAGGTTTTTATTAATGCAAATATTTGTCAAGGAATAAAAAATTCAGAAATTTATCGGGTTTTTTTAATTTTGTTTATTTTTTATTTTGAAGAATCACCGTGAGATACAGTTACAGACTTACAAGCTTTCACGATTGCATTTCAATCAATGTTCAAGTACCCATCCCTCCACCGGTGCCCATTCTCCACCACAAATGTTCCCAGTATCCCTCCCCTCACCCCCACCCCTTCCCACTCCCTGTCTCCATGGCAGGCATGTTCCCTCTTACTCTCTCTCTCTCTCTCTCTCTCTCTCTCTCTCTCTCTCTCTCTCTCTCTCTCTCTCTCTCTCTCCTTTTGGGTGTTACGGTTTGCAATACAAGTACTAAGCAGCCATCATGTTCGGTCTATAGTCTACATTCAGCATGCATCTACCCATCATTTACTTAGTGGTTCCTTCCTCATCCCAGCTGCCTTTTCCCCCAGCATATGAAATCTGCTTCCAGGCTGTGGAGCAATCCTCCTGACCCTTATCTCTAATATCCTTAGTGTTAGTCTCATATTATGTTACTTTATACTCCACAAATGAGTGCAGTCATTCTATATCTGTCTCTTTCTTACTCATTTTGCTTAGTATGCTACTCTCCATGTTGATCCACTTATATGCAAATTTCATGATTTCATCTTTTCTAACAGCTGCATAGTACTCCATTGTGTAGATATACCAAGGTTTCTTTAACCAGTCATCTGTTCTCAGGCACTCAGGTTTTTTCCAGATTCTGGTTATTGTAAATAGTGCTGCCATGAACATACAAGTGCAGATGTCATTTCTTCTGTACCTTTTCGCATCTCCAGGATATATTCCCAGAAGTGGTATTGCTGGGTAAATTGTAAGCTCAATTTCTAGTTTTTTGAGAAATGTCCATACATTTTTCCAAAAAGACTGGACCAGTTGGCATTGCCACCAGCCTTGAAGGAGAGTCCCTTTCTCCCCACTTCCACTCCAACACTGGTTACTTTTGTTCTTTTGGATGTGGGCCAGTCTCTGTGGTGTGAAATTATATCTCATTGTTATTTCGATCTGCAACTCCCTGATGACTTGTGATGAAGAATGTTTTTTCATGTGCCTTTTGGTTATTTAGATTCCTTCTTTGAGAAAGTTTCTGTTCATTTCATCACCCCATTTTCTGATGGGGTTGGATGTTTTCTTCTTGTAGAGTTCAACCAGTGCTTTGCATATCCTTGACATTAACCCCTTATCGGAGTGGTATTGGGTGAATTCCTTTCCCATTCTGTAGACTGCCTTTGCATTCTGGTCATCAGAAATGTATCTTATATTTGAATTATGAAGTTGCTTTCCTAAAGCTTTGAAGAATTACTAAATTGGTTTATAAGTTTCCTTCCAGGTTTAGGTTGTTATTATTACACACACACACACACACACACACACACACACAGTAGAGGGAGAGATAGAGATAGACACAGACACAGAGACCAACGCCTTTCTTAAATCACCAAGATTGTTCCAATAATATTTCTCAAATTTCTAAGTCAAATGACCAATATATGAATGGTCATTTGTCAACTTTTGAAATATCTAAATTCCTTGTAATAACAGATTCCCTGTAAGCCCATCCATCTTTAATACATCAGATATTCAAAAAAAATCATCTTCTTTTATTAAAATAATGTAGAGATTTATGTAGAGATGCTAACTGTGAATAGTCAGCCAGTTTATCTGAATTTATGAGTTATGAAATTATTCTGTGAAAGCAGAGAGCCTGAACGTTAATCTCAGTTCTATTGCTCAATTGAATATATAATTCTCGGCAAATTACTCCTGGTTTCTCAATGTAATAACCCTGTGTATAAAATGGGCATGACAATGATACCCAAAGGTATCACTGTTGGTACTAGAAGAAATGGTGTTATAGTAAGTAACTAATTCTGACACAGAGAGAATGCTTATTAAATGTTAACAACTCCTTAAACTACATACAAATGCTAAGCGCTCTACATGTAAATCCTTATTAAAGCATATGACACACAAGATACACCTTTTTCTCTGTGGACAACTTAAAAAAATAAATAGTGCCATATAGGAGCTATTTTAACCAAATACAAAATTTCTTAGCTATTCCTAACAATCTTATATAACTTTCACAGTAACTCTGAGAAATACCAGAAAATTTAAATTTCCAATAATATGTCATTTTGTGCCATAACTCCAGATCTCTGTTAATCATTCTTTGATATAAATTTACCTATGCCCTACATCTTAAAAATATTTCAAGAGTCAGTTGGTTTATCTCCTCTGTAAATCTTCATTCTTATTTATTAGAATTGTGTTACTTGCTTCTTTATTCCATCAGAGCATCTATAGATGCCTTAAATTTATTTATTGTGTTTTAAATTCATTTGCTCATTTATAAATCTCTTCACTTAGTCCCTATATTTTTTGAGAAAAATAAATAAATAAATGTCAATTGCATTATTGGTTTTTCTGTCTTTCAGTTGGTGCCCAAACACACCACAGTGCAGGACAATGAGCGCGTTTTAAGACAATAAGCTGCAGGGTGGTTGCATATTTCACTGATTTCGCAGAACACGCACTAAAAAGCAGTGGGGGTAAGGGGTGGGTGTTGCTTTAGGGAAAGAACATTTTCAAAGATCACAGTGCCAGCCCACTTTGTAGTGGTATGGTCACTGTGCCCAACCTTACAGAAGCAATGCCTCAAAATAATAGGAAATGTTTTGTGCCTAAACCCTTCAACATTTCTCCTGCGCCAATCAATACAAAACAACACGAAACAGTACTTTTAAAGACAGTAGCTTCAGACCCAGAAATGGGTGATGAGATGAGGACTAGTGAGCTAAATCAGTGTGGGGGGGGGGGGGGGGAGAAAATTCAACGTTTTCTTTCTTTCAATGAGGCAGAAGAGCAAAGACAGCGTCACCTCAACTTCTGGGGTGCATGAGTTATTCTGATAGTGGGAACGGAAGAAGTATTTGGTCTCAGGTCTCACTGTATTACTTTGTTGGGTCACTTATGATTGAAAAAATAAACTTAGTCAGCAAAACATACAAAAATAAAATCATCTAAGATACTTAAAACTGAAAATCCAAATAGGACTTTTTGTTTGGTTGGGGTTGGAGCTGGGGGGGGGGGGGGGGAAGGGCCAGTGAGCTGGCCAACCCCTCCTGGAATCAGTTTTCATTCAATCTGGCAATTTGGCTGGAACTTCGCACAGAGCAATGAGATCTCCCGCCGTGGAGTCTTTCTCTGGGCTGTGTGAATCTCAGTAAG